>NW_027126937.1:34194-94194 GCF_037325665.1 Littorina saxatilis | reverse complement strand
CAACTACTACCCCGCTCTTCTTGTCAATTTCACTGCCTTCGCCATGAGCGGTGGACTGACGATGCTACGGTCTTGCAAGCATCTGACAAGTGCACCGCCCACTTCAAAAAGAGATAAGGAACTTCCTTCGCCCAGCAGGAGATTTAATTGTCTGCAGCTGGCCGGACACGGCTGGTGCATACCAGTACTTATTGTTAACAGATAATGAATAGACACCTAACACAAACTGATCGGCAACAAAGACTAAACTGACAAGACTAACAACAGCTTACTCTGGTCACTCTGTCACACATACCCCCTACTTTTCTATGTGACACGTCCTCGTGTCACGACCACGAACAACAGCGATAAAAAGAAATGCATTTCAATGCTACAACAACACGGCACGCTAAAATCAGACAAAGAACAACTCACTCACTCCACCCACATTACAGTAACAATGTGCAAATACATGAACTCTCACAATGCTTAGAATCATTCCACAAAATCAAGATGCTAAAGAAATGGCATAAACAAAACAAAAACCGACATCAATCAATCAATCAATGAGTCTTATATCGCGCATATTCCGTGGGTACAGTTCTAGGCGCTCTGCAGTGATGCCGTGTGAAATGAAATTTTATACGGCCAGTAGATTGCAGCCATTTCGGCGCATATTTACCTTTCACGGCCTATTATTCCAAGTCACACGGGTATAGGTAGACAATTATTAACTGTGCCTAAGCAATTTTGCCAGGAAAGACCCTTTTGTCAATCGTGGGATCTTTAACGTGCACACCCAATGTAGTGTACACGGGGGGAGGTTCGGACACCGAAGAGAGTCTGCACACAAAGTTGACTCTGTGAAATAAATTTCCGCCGAACCTGGGATCGAACTCACGCTGACAGCGGCCAACTGAATACAAATCCAGCGCGCTACCAACTGAGCTATATCCCCGCCCCAATACTATGCAACCTACACATTGCCATATCCACACCTTCCCCGTACTCTTCATGCAGGACTGGGTGGCCGAGTGGTAACGCACTTGCGCTCGGAATCGAGAGGTTGCGTGTTCGACCCTGGGTCGGGCCGCTATTTTCTCCCCCCTTTCCTAACCTAGGTGGTGGGTTCAAGTGCTAGTCTTTCGGATGAGACGAAAAACCGAGGTCCCGTGTACACTACATTGGGGTGTGCACGTTAAAGATCCCACGATTGACAAATAGGGTCTTTCCTGGCAAAATTGTATAGACATACATAAAAATGTCCACCAAATACCCGTGTGACTTGGAATAATAGGCCGTAAAAAGTATATACTCGCCTAACACGCTTGAGATTTACTGGCCGATGTGAATGCGTGATGTATTGTGTAAAAAATTCCATCTCACACGGCATATTGTAAACGCCATGAGCCTCCCTAAGAAAGAGAGGGTATGTACGTAGAAATACTCACAAATAAAAATAAAAATAAAACAAACAGACACTATGCTGACATGATGTCAACTAAGATACGTACTTAGTGCTCTTGACGAAACATCTAAGCATCAAAGTATAACACAGTGAATCAAGTATACCCAGCCACTCTTACAACATCCTAAAATCCTCAAAGTCATCATACATCACTTAAGTATTCACTCTTAACCACATTTTCACCAAAAGGAAGCTGAACAAAGTTAGATACACATGATGTGTTGGGTGTAAACCACAACACAATACACTTACAACAGACAGCTGATTCCACCTGACATTATTCTCTCTTTCATATTCTACAATGTACATGACACAATACTTTGAGACCTTACATTACAAACGATCAAAAACCAAGCCCTACTGATAGGTTACAAAGCTAGATCAACCACCGTTACATTTGCAGGAGTAAAAAAACAAAACAAATACAACCCACGATACATCTTGCGAAAAATCATTATACCAGACCTTATGGGAAGGTTTTAACTAGTACTGACTCGCTGCATCCACCTAGGCATTCCCATCAGACTAGTCTCAATACTGTCTGCCTGTGCCAAACCCTCAATCACAAATGTAAACAACTCATCCCATGAATCAAAGCAACATACAACATACACTGCAAGCTATGAAAAAAAATATCCATCGTGCTTAGAAATCAACATGTTTTACAATGTCAAAATGAACGCATTTCAACGTAAATAAAAAACGGAAATTCACAAATAACAACCAGTCAACGCTACCAAAAAAACGTCCACTCTCTCCCGTGTCTCTTCTCTCCCACACTCTAGCATGTACACACAGAATTCAACTTTAGCTAGAGTCACAACATCCAATCAACAGTTAGCTAACAAAACTGACATCGCATCGCATTGGTCAAAAAAGTCAACAAAGAGGGGGGAGGGGGGGGGGGCTAAGGGACCAAAACCTTCCAAGTCACCTGGCATCTCCTATGATCTACCCAATCAAAAGGAATGACACCCACTTGACAAACCCCGGCTGGCGAATTTGCGATTCCTAAACGCCCCACTGAACGACTGACGTCACATGTCGCTTCGGTCTTTTCCGGAGGAACACCGCGTGTACATAATACACACTTCGATCGCGTAGCACTGCCATTGCACATTTTCGCAACGAAAACCGTGCCACTGTTTCATTCATCTTGGTGTGTTAAATCTGAAAGCAATATAAGTGAACGAACAATTGAAAACATATCACGTTACTAAACTGTAGCTCAGTGTTTCAGTATGACGTGGAAGTGTTGAAATATCTGCTGTATCAGGCAAGCCGATTTGGTTTCACCTGAACGACTGCGAGAGGCGAGCGCAAACCGTTGTGTTGTTCAGAAATGGTGTTTCCTTTGATATTTTAGTGGACATTTAACTTCAAATGCAACCTTTCTTAGCCGTAGAGTTGGTAACAGAACCTTCATGCGCGAGAAACGCCACATACGACGGAGTAACCCTGAAATGCCTTCACTTTTGTAGCCCTGTCTGTCAGTTGCTGTCGTAGCCTAGTGGTTTGTGCTCCAGCTTGAAGGTCAGCTGACTCGGGTTCGACTCCCTGCCTGGTTAGAGTTTTTTTTTTTTTTTTTTTTTTTGCTTTATTTTTGTCATCTATTTTGTGTCCTTAACTCCACCCTTCAATCTTTTCAACCCTGATGCATTCCGCTTATTTTTTAATTTATTTTTTAATTTTTTTTAAACCATTTCCCCCAAAGCGGTTTAGCACGGTGGTATGTTATGATGAAAACGCGATTACACGAAGCTCACATGTGCACGGTCTGCAAACTAAACGGCGTGGGCTCACCGTATTAGCCAATAACAAGCACACATATTAAACCGCAGCGCAAAGCCTAAACATTAGTACAACTTGACAGTCGCTCATGATACAACCATTCTTTTGCCGAGTCTGAAATTGATCTTCATAAAACTATGTGTAAGTGTAACAAAAGAAAAATCTACTTTCTTTCATATTGCCTGAATAATAACTTTATTAACTGATAATCAAGGTGGCATCGCCGAATGACTGCGGCAAGTGCAACGCGATCGAAGTGGCACGCGGTGTTCCTCCGAAAAAGGCCGAAGCGGCTGTGACGTCAGTCGTTCAGTGGGGCGTTTAGGAATCGCTAATTCGCCCCCGGCTGGCCCGAGATACCCAGTCTGGCTGGCGGCACATTATATAACGACCACCTCGTCTACGGCAAGCATCTGACAAGTGCACCGCCCACTTCAAAAAGAGATAAGGAACTTCCTTCACCCAGCAAGAGATTTAATTGTCTGCAGCTAACTGGACACAGCTGGTGCACACCAGTACTTTTTGTTAACAGATAATGAACCTAACACAAACTGATCGACAACAAAGACTATAAACTGACAAGACTAAAAGACTAAACAAAGACAATGACAACAGCTTACTCTATAGTTGGTGACTGGTCACCTTGTCACACTACAGCATTAATTCATCTGTTATATTGTATCTAGAATTGTGTTTATGAACTATATTTGTTTATATTTCATTTGTACACATTTCAGCTTCATCCATATTCCAACCGGCACGGTTGGCCTAGTGGTAAGGCGTCCGCCCCGTGATGAGGAGGTCGTGGGTTCGAACCCCGGTCTGGTCATACCTAAGACTTTAAAATTGGCAATCTAGTGGCTGCTCCGCCTGGCGTCTGGCATTATGGGGTTAGTGCTAGGACTGGTTGGTCCGGTGTCAGAATAATGTGACTGGGTGAGACATGAAGCCTGTGCTGCGACTTCTGTCTTGTGTGTGGCGCACGTTATATGTCAAAGCAGCACCGCCCTGATATGGCCCTTCGTGGTCGGCTGGGCGTTAAGCAAGCAAACAAACAAACAAAAAATCCATATTCCATCATCGTAAATTGTGACCCTCCACCACGGAATGAGTCGCATGTCACCTCGTGCGGTTCTGCGCTAGGCTTAATATAAGTTTATTTATTTTTTATTTTTTATAATGTACATATATAGATACACTAAATCTGTGTGAGCGAATGTGTTCGATGTGTCACTGTGACATAGATAGCTTTCTTAAACTGCAAGTGAAATGAAACAAGGCCTATGTGCTGTACATATCCGCTTTTAAGCTCTCTCTGTACAAATCTGAATCACCTTTTTTAACCTTTGATTTTATAAAGTGGCTCTGAAATTTTATCACTTCTTATAAAGTACCTTTTTGGAAAATAAACGTATACTTTTAACATCCTATTCCCAATGCTTTTGGAGACAACGGGTGCCAAACCCAATCATACTAAATCACACTACAGGGCCGGACTAGGCGAAGAGGAGGGGGGGGGGGGTTGCCAGTGGTGGCCCAGGGGGATGTCCCCCTTGGCAGCAGAGGCGTATCAGTTCATTTTATGGGTGTTTTTTTTCAAAAGTATATCGTGAAGATATGGGTGTGAAGGCGCAAAGCGCCGAGCCGACGGCGCGAAGCGCCTAGCTTGCTAGGGGGGTCCGGGGGCATGCCCCCCCGGAAAATTTTGAAAAAAAGGATGCAAAATGGTGCAATCTGGTGCATTCTGAGGATGATCATTACCAGTTTCAGGCAGCAGATTTTGTCACTGATTAATACCCCAAAAATTGAAACTCAATGTAAAATAAAGAAATGCATACCTCATTCAGTATTTTTATTTTTTGGCTGGGGGGGGTCCGGAAACCCTAGAACCCCCCTCCCCCCCCCCCTCGATGTGGGGGTCAGGGGCGAAGCCCCCTGAAGCTGATGGGTAGATCATATTATGAGATAGGAAAATGGTCGCTCCTTGCATGAAACGGCATAAAATAAGCAATAATAAAAAAAATTTAAATAAGTAAGGTACATGTTTAGGCTAGGGGGGGGGGGGTTGCGCAACCCCCATAACCCCCCCGGTAGTCCGGCCCTGCACTATCTAGAAGAAGAATTCACGCCTCTTAACAAACTTGTATCATCACCACTCCTGCCCACCAAGTCATCCTCCCCTCTTCTCTCACTTTCACCAGCTCCTTAGCGTATCACCAACTCTTGTCCCAAATAGAAATAGTTTCTGTGAGGACGTAAACTCCCCCCTTTAGTTTATTTTACTGGTAACAGTGTGAGGGTCACCTTAGGCACAGGCTTTTAACTTGAAAAGTTTTCGCTCTTTTCTAAAACGGTTTTCCCCACTGGATAGAACATAAACAACTCTTTAGGAATATGTAAAAATATGAAAATCATGCAAAGGTGACATGCGACTCATTCCGTGGTGGAGGGGCACAATTTTTGTTTGGTTTTTAAACTAATCTTATGGCAACTTCAAATAATAATTGTCAAAATCATTGGCTTCTCAAAGAAGAACTCCATATCGGCCATTTAAACATTATTAACCATGCATATAACAAAATAACAGACATATTATCGTTACTTTCTAACAACGGTAACAACTTTCATATTTTTTGTTTTATGGAATCTCGACTATCTAACATCATACCTGATTCAGATATTTCCATTTCAGGTTATAATACATTACGAAGAGATTCTACAAAACACTTAGAAACTGGCTTGTTAGTTTATATTAACGAATCAATAATTTACAAGCGTCTTCAACATCTTGAAACACCTGGTATAAAATGCATTTGGTTAGAAATATGATTAAAAAGATCAGCACCAATCATTGTTGGTTTTTGCTACCGAAATCCAGCAGAAAATGTTCACTGGTATGATGAATTCAATGATATGATGGATACAGTTTCAAATGAATCAACAGAATTAATTCTTCTATGAGATTTTAATATTGATCTTCTGAAACAAAATAAAACTTGGTTGGACACTATTAATCTATTAAATATACATCAAATGATCCAAAAACCAACTTGAGTTACTCCCAATTCTAAAACACTCATTGATTATATTTATGTTTCTGAAAAAACGTCATATCAAAGAAACATATGTACCTTTTTTTCTGATAGTGACCACTATTTGTATCACTTGGTCTCGTAAAGGGGTTAAAATGCCAAAGGTTGGTCACAAAACTATTACATATCGTTCATTCTCTCATTTCAGTGAAAGTGCATTTCTTTCTGATCTCAAAAATAGCCCACTTTCAAATACTTACAATTTTACAAATCCTGACGAAGCTTTAGAGTTTGTTTGTTTGTTTGTTTATTTGTTTGGACATCTATTTTCATTATCATTTACAACAAACATGCACCACTGAAAACACATCGAGTAAAGCAGACAGAAAAACCCAAATGGATCGACCAAGATATAGAAAATGCTGCAAATTACCATGACTTCTTAAAAAAAAACATGGTACCCACGAAGAGTACACATAACAAAGAAATAGAGTAAATTCCTTGAAACGAAAACGTAAACAACAATATTTTTAACATCTCATTACATCTAAACAAGATTCAAAATCTATTGGGAAAGCAATTAACCAACTCACAAACAAAGAAACTTCAACAAAATCTTCCCAAATAATTGACATTTCTGCAGATCTATACACTCAATGACCATTTCTCAAAAATTGCTGATAGAGTAATTTCTTGTGATCACACACAGTCAAATAATTTAGAACATTTAAAGGAATACTGCAATTCAAAACAGATACATTTTCAGCATACACTGCCACCAATGACTATACTGGATGTTTACTCTCATCTTCAGCATCTAAAATAAACCGGAACACGTGACATAGATGGTCTGGATGCAAAGATTATAAAAATGGCAGCTCCAATTATCAATCAATCAATCAATCAATGAGTCTTATATCGCGCATATTCCGTGGGTACAGTTCTAGGCGCTCTGCAGTGATGCCGTGTGAGATGAAATTTTATACGGCCAGTAGATTGCAGCCATGTCGGCGCATATTTACCTTTCACGGCCTTATTCCAAGTCACACGGGTATGGTAGACAATTATTAACTGTGCCTAAGCAATTTTGCCAGGAAAGACCCTTTTGTCAATCGTGGGATCTTTAACGTGCACACCCAATGTAGTATACACGGGGGGTGGTTCGGACACCGAAGAGTGTCTGCACACAAAGTTGACTCTGTGATACATTGACATTTATCTATAACCTTTATAAAGCTATTTTCCTAAACAATTCAAACAGGCTAAAGTGATTCCTCTCTTTAAATCAGGAGATACTACAAATCCTTCAAATTATAGACCAATATCAATTCTATCAATCCTTTCGAAGCCTCTTGAAAAACATATCAATAAACACATCCTTTCTCACTTTGAGAACAATAAATTGATCCATAATTACCAATCAGGTTTTAGGCAAAAACACTCATGTCAAACAGCGCTTATTAGTTTAGTAGACCAATGGCTGACAAACATTAATAATAATCAGTTCTGTGCTGCTCTATTTGTTGACTTTGCTAAAGCTTTTGACCTAATTGACCATAAACTCCTTATCAAAAAGCTTGAGATTTATGGAATTGCAACAGATTCCATACACATTTTAAGATCTTTCCTGTCGGACAGACAGCAAAGTGCTTTTCTGAAACAATCATACTCTTGTAAGCAATCAGTAAGGTTTGGAGTACCACAAGGTTCTATTCTTGGTCCATTACTATTTTCTATATATATTAACGACCTACCTCCATTTGTAAAATGCATGTGTGAACTATTTGCAGGTGATACTACAATTCATTCTAGTCACCAAGATCTTATTAAACTAGCAAATATCCTCCAAGAAAATATTGATCGATTACTTGAATGGTCAGAACTAAACCATATGTCACTGAATCCAAATAAAACTAAATGCATGCTACTTACCACGAGGCAAAAAAGACAAAATCTAACATCTGGATTTCCGACATTGCTAGTACGAAATCAAGATGTTACCGAAGTTGATAGCCATAAAGTCTTCGGAATAACCATTGACAATAACCTGTGTTGGTCAAAACATGTAGATACACTTTGTCAAAAAACACATCCAAAAATATATTTCAGTTATCAAAAATCAAACACTTTCTAGACCTTCGCACAAGAAAACTGTTTTTTTCAGGCACATATTCAGTCAGCTATTGACTATGCTTCCACAGTGTGGGACTCTGCCGTCGCGATATAACCTTGAATGGTTGAAAACGACGTTAAACACAAACTAAAGAAAGAAAGTGGGACTCTGCAAGTGCAAATACTTTGAAACACTTGGGCAGTTTACATAGACAATCTGTTAAATTAATTATTTTAACAAAATACATCTCTTTCCATGACTGATTATAAACGATTGCACATTCTTCCTTTCAAAGATAGATTTGCATATAACAAAGGTGTGATGATGTATAGAATTATGTCAGGGAATGCACCTACACTCATTGCCTCAAATTTCAAAATAAATCATTTATATGTAACAAATTAATTACCCCAACTCCAAGAATTGACCTGTACAAGTCGAGTCTTATCATATGCTGGAGCAATTCTGTGGAACGCCATTCCAAATATAATTAAATTACGAATTCATGAAACATCATTCAAGGAATATTACATGCTGTTTCTTTTACAAAACTTTTAAGAAATAGTATCAAGCAGCTGGCAAAATATAACTGTACTCTCTGATTATATTGAAAAACATGATTATATATAATTCATGAAGGATTTTTTTTTATACAAACACATATTTCTCTGTTATATATACTTTTCAAGCATTGCTAAAGAATCACAATGCATCTTAAAATGTCTTATTGGTTGCTTAACATGTTAATCATGTAAATACACTGCCGAACTAAAGTTAAGGGCCAGAAGAAGAATCATCTCCCATAACACAACAAATCAAAGCAACACCTTCAACCCTTGAAATGTTTTAATACGACATGTAACCGTTCGAGTCATGTAAACAAAATCACCAACAAAGAAATTTCATTTGCGCAGCAACCGTCGGAAGTACCCCACCCCCCTTTCGAAAAGTGGCAAGAAAGTTCTGTCAGTTTGTTCAAGTTCAGTAACGGGTGTGGCCACCCCGGGTTGCAAGGCATTCACCGATCCGTGAGCGCATTGAGTTTACATGGTTCTGGAGCATCTGTTGAGGGATTGCCGTCCACTCCTGCTGCAGGAATCGGAAGAGCTGGTCCACATCAGCAGGTGGGGGGTGATTGTCCCTCACCCGGCGCCCAATGATGTCCCAGATGTGTTCTATGGGCGCCAAGTCGGGGGATCGTGCTGGCCAGTTCATCCTCACAATCTGCTGACGCTGCAGAACATCTTGGACCACCCTAGCGCGATGAGGGGTCGCGTTATCGTCTTGGAGCATAGCGCCGGCACCCATGGCTTGCAGTGTAGGGATGATTTGAGGCCTCACGATTTCATCCCTGTACCGCACGCCGGTAAGATTGCCTCTAATACGGTACATGGGGGTCCTCCCGTGCAGATGGAAGCCAGCCCACACCATAACTGAACCGCCTCTATACCTGTCATGTTCCTGGACACAGGCATCGATGAAACGTTCACCCGGACGTCTCCAAGCGCGTATGCGGGCATCACAGGAAGAGAGAGTGAACCGGGACTCGTCTGTAAAGAGTACCCTGCCCCACTGCTGTCTGTTCCAACGCCGATGGTTGCGGCAGAACGCCATCCTGGCCCGGCGATGACGTGGTGTGAGGGGCGGACGGACGACAGTTCTCCTTGAGAGCAGGCGCACCTCACGCAGACGACGGGTCACAGTCATGCGACTGATGGTGACGTTGGTAGCGGCCCTGAAGTTGCCTATCAACGTCCTGCGGGTGTTGGTTCGGTTACGTAGAGCCAAGAGCTGGAGGTAGCGATCGTCTCTTCGATCTGTACATCTTGGGCGCCCAGACCGAGGTCGCTCAACAGCACTTCCGGTAGTCTGGAAGCGTTGGTGGAGCCGCTGAATAACAGAGTGGCTCACTCCTAGCCGTCTGGAAACTTCTCTGCCAGACACGCCGTCCTGCAGCCATCCCAGCGCCCGTCCTCGATCCAATGTTGTCAGTTTCGTTCTTGGAGGCATGCTTACTCAGAGCTCTGGTGCGCGCCCCTAAATACCCATTCCTGTGCAACTTTCGTTGAGGAGTTTTCAGTATAGCCATGGTTTGCTCGTGCACCATGCCAAACACCGACTGCAATACTGCTTCTTCAGCTAAAGTCGAGCAAATTTTATAGGAAATTATCGTGTTTTGACAACCTTTTCACTGCCCCTACAAACGGTGTTGCTGAACTGCAATGCGTGCAAAACAAGGCCAGGCACGTGCAGCAGTGAGACAGGCTTCTGGAAAACCCAAGTTGACCAATTTTTCATTATGCAGTGTTGGCATAAAAAATAACAACGGAAAGCTGCGCAAATCAGAGGCCGGCCCTTAACTTTAGTTCGGCAGTGTTATCTTTTATTTCTTCTTGTTTGTTACCCATCAATGGGCGAGGGCCGGATGTAAAAAAACGTATACATTGCTCCGTCGCGATATAAGCTTCGTAGTTGAAAACGACGTTAAACACCAAATAAAGAAAGAACGTATACATTGCTTATTCTGTCACCCTCGTAAAATAAATTTCAATTTAATTCAATTCAATTCAATTCAATTTCAATTCAATTCAATTCTTACTATCTTTAGCAGCACGACCTATCCTTGTCGTCTGCTCTCGAAGAATGCTATCTTCCCTAGGCTCGCTCACGTCACCTGACTTTTCCCGCCAAGCCGTAAATCGCCTATTCTCCTTCCGCGAGTGACATGCGACAATATAGTCCGTAACCTATTTACAGATTCTTGACAGACAGATTGAAATGCCGTGTGCGTTTACATTGTAGTCCATTCAATCCACACCGCTGATCGTCTGGAAAGCGTTCAACCTGCCTCTTTGACAAATAGAGTCTATTTCAGGGGCACCTCTGTGTAATGGATTCAATTCCTGCAGGATGCAACGCATCAAACACACATGACAGACGCATGTTCATTCACTCACATACATAAACTGCGATCCAAAAGCAGAAATAAACTACAATATGTGTATTATCCACATATATATCTCGAGCATACACACATTTAAACACAATTATTACATATCAAAATTGTCAAGAAATGGACAATCAAAAGTTGCAGTTAGCTTAACGAAGAAAACTGAGGACGCAACTCACAGTGTCCTTCAACACATAACAAATACATCATGCAGTCTCGATGATGATGTCTGGAAGTTAGCTTAACTCAAAGAAACACTATCACAACTTATCGACGACGAATACACAGTACTAATGACGACTAATCCAGGTCACAGAATCAACAGGCTGGCCAACAGGTATCCAAGCACAAATATACCTCACACGTTATAGTATCGAAGGCTATACTGCTGAAGAACGCTAACTGTACTATGTTTACGAAGGGTTAACTTGACTCTACAAGTAGACTACGCGGGCGGTCTGCACGAGCAAATAAACAGCCTCAGTCCAAGCACCGATATCCGAAGTAGTGGCTGCAACCCCACGGAGGCCTACGTCATCACATCAAGATCCTAAAACAACTAGGAGACTAAACAGACTAGACTATGCTCTAACAAATACAATAAAGACAATTCACACAAAAAGCTATTTCAGGTCTTACACATAAGTAAGCATCATTGTGTGTGTGCGTGTGTGTGTGTGTGTGTGTGTGTGCGTGTGTGTGCGTGCGTATGTGTATGTGTATGTGTGTGTGTGTGTGTGTGTGTGTGTGTGTGTGTGTGTGTGTGTGTGTGTGTGTGTGCGCGTGCGTGTGTGTTGTTTCGTGAGCAGTCAATTCTTTAAACAGCAAGCCTGTTAGCAAGCTTGACTAAATTATTTTGTAAGCAAATCAAATGTCTCTTACATTTTCAAAAAATAAATCCTACTTGATGCATATCGGTTTACCCTTGGTGTGCCTTTGTCGAAAACAAGACGTTCCAAATGGAAACTTTTCGTCGTTATCTCTAAAACTCAGTTTCCTTGTTTTCGTTGCTTTTGCCGGTTTCCGAAACCTGTGCACCCGTTAATGAAGTCACTGATTCCCCCTTTGTAAAACAAAGTAGCTCCCAAGCCTCATTTCTGAATTTTGTACCTGTCAAGCAGTACAGGTAGAAATTCACAGCACTGTTGCTGTACCACAACAGTTTCATCACATTATACCCAAAAAGTAGGGCCGCATCTTGGGCTTCGTTTAGATCAGCATAGAGCAAAGTATATGGCATTATGATCAAGTAAAGAGTTAAAGGCGATGACAACACAAAAAACGTCACAGACACAACTACAAGGGTCATTGTCAAAGATGACACTTTCTTTGTTCTGGAAGTCAGCATGTCAGACTGACCTGATGCCAGTGTAGCACGAGCTTTGCGAACTGCATCAGCAACCTTCCATACCAGGATCGAATTACTGACAATGAGAATCAAAAAAGGAAGCAACGAAAACATCAGAGTATCAATCCATGGCCAGACTTTGAACAGGAAGAAGCTGTACTCTTCCAAAACAACGTACGAGGAACACCACACATCCGTACTGTTTTCACGGGGAACAAGTTCCGTCCCGTAGAATAAATGAGAATTAATAACAGAAAATAAGACTATCAATCCTGCAACGTAAAACGTTGCTTTCTTTTGCGTGCAAATAAGATTCACTTTGTGAGGCCAGATAACAGACGCTGCGCGTTGAACCGTCATGGCAACCAACATCCAAGCAGACAGTGCACCTGTCGTGTAGTAAAAGACAGTAACACATTTGCACACTACACGATGTGTTGACTTCAAATCAAAACCAAAAGTGACATCTACCCACAACGGAAAAAGTCCAGAGTACAGTAGACTTAAGTCAGACACGGCCAGTGTTCTGAAGAACAGGCTCAGAGTGGAGACTGACTGTCGTCTGCTGAAAAGCAGTATAATCATAATGTTACCGAACGTACCAAATAGGAATATGATCGGTGGTACTACGTACCACGTTATTTTGTTCGCTTCCACAAACAAAGAAACCTGTTTACTGTCTGCATTAAGTGTTACATTTGGAACAAAATCTGACACGTTATCTATGGCTGCAGTTGTAATTGCGCCTAAATCCATTCTTGCAATGAACGCTGTGTGCTGTGAACACAATATTCCCAGAATAGTGCTAAGGTATCAAGGTCAGTTCAGCTGACTTGTATTCATCAAAAATCGAACTTGCAAGCAAAATCCCGTTCAAAATACTCGCAGTATATTAGATTTAAGATGTTTCCTTCAATTGATCTCAGTTCAAAGTTTGTGGAAAATGTTAACGTTGAAATTACTTCTGAAGTGGTGAAGTCAATAGGTGTCCAGCAATGGATACGATGTTTGTCGTGTTGACTTAGGCTTTTCCTTCTTCTAGTTTCCTGCACACACACACACACAAACACACACACACACACACACACACACACACACACACACACACACACGCACGCACACACACACACACACACACACACACACACAATAAGGTAGCCAACCTTAGATATACACTGTACAAACAAACAAATATATGTCTTTTAAGACACTGACAAAAGTGTCGCTTTTACGTGGAATGTATTTTATTTACGGTAAGAAAAAAAGGCAAATGGCAAGGTCTGTCGACTAGTCACAGAAGCAAACCTGGCCAAATATGCGTGCACTTCATACACGTCAAAGAAACCGAAAACATGCGTCTTTGTTATTACAAATATGCAAAAGAAGTTCGCCAACTTCCGTGGAAATATGGCCCGATGATCGGAGTAGGGATGTGAGAGACGTAGAGGTTACATGCCGAGTCTCAGTGATTATCAAAAATAATGGTCGAAGTTAGCGGATCATGAAAAATGCAAGCTTCAGCGAGCTTTTTCATGACCGCGAACTGAGACCATTATTTTTGATAATCACTGAGACGAGGTATGTAACCTCTTTATTCCTCCTTTCTTCAGTTATTCAAAGAAAAGAGGAGTTTTTGAGCGAAAGTTTGATCGAATCATATTCACCCAACCAGTCTACCTGAGCAGGCGATCGATTAATGCGCGGTTGTATAGTTCCGTGCAAATCATTCAATTCTGTTAACACTTCTTGTCAGTTTCCATGTTTTGAACTAAAATCAAGTACACAGTTATGTTGTCATTCTGCTGTGGCGGTAAAGGCAGAAAGTGTGTGTTCTGATCATGTTTTGTTATCGCTCAGGAAATGTTCTTTCCTCGAATGTGACTAGCAGACGAAGTTTTACACCCTGGTTCCAACGTTAAAAACTGTATGAAGTTCAGTTTTCTGGGGCAAAATAGTGTATGAAACCGTTGCATGTTCTTTAAGTTGATTAAATGTTTTGCAATTGATTGCGTGTGATCTGTTTATAAAATGAAATATTGTTGAAAACTGACCGTCGGATTGCAGTCTTGTCGATGCAGCCGAAATCTGGAAGGGGAACTACTCGTGTCGCTAGACAAAGTATGAGAGTTACTTTTCCTTGGAATCTCGCTAGCGATAAACGATTGTGCACGGCAGATCTGAATTCAGAAAACAACCAAACTCATGGATTTTATATTAAGATTCATGTGTTCAAGCCTGTAGTTGCTGGTTTAAATGCGGTATGGTTGTATTGTTTGCTCCAGAAATGTATATTTTGTACATTAGAGTGTTCTGAACTTTTGAGTCGCAAAAAGTAGATCCACAATGTGTACAGTCTCTACCCATGAGCTATCGAGGATTCAGGCCCGTTGTTGGGTAAGTGATTTTGGTTGTTGGGTAAGTTACCGAAAAATAACTAGCCCTACAAGTTTACAGAGAGAAAGAAGCGGAGGGGGGAATAATATCCAATCAAAGCCCCCGAATTCCCCAACGAGTATATCAGAATAGCAATGTATAATTATGTCAATCTAACTCCGAAGTCATGACCCCCTCGTGGTACACCGCTTTGCAGAACGAGCCATATACATACACCACATCGTCTCGATTTCCAGTCTATCTGAAAACATTAAATTTTAGTAAAAACTTGACTAAATATAAAACAATCTCGTGTAAACCATGTAGTATTCTCTATATTTACCTGTTCTGGTTTGTTTAAATGCAAGCCGTTGAGGAAACTGCCATCATAACAACAGGTTATACCAGTAAAGAGGATGGGAAACAACAGATGTCTCTTTATATTCTAGGGCAAGGCTAGCTCATTTTGTTCTTTAATCACAAATTTCAAAGGACAGATTGATTGGGTGTGGCTGTTTTTCGGTTTCTCTGAAATGTCACTTTGATGCTTGAAAACACGTTCAATACACTTCTTATTAGACACACCGAAATGCTTGTAATGCTTTGAGGGCAACATCAAACATGGCAACCGCTCTGCGTTAACAAATTTAAAATAACATATTTTTACAAAGTCGGGAAAGCTGAAGGGATTGTATTATTCATTGTCAGCAATCACCCACAAAATGGTGTGTGCGCGCGCGCGCATGTGGGTGTGTAAGTGTGTGTGTGTGTGTGTGTGTGTGTGTGTGTGTGTGTGTGTGTGTGTGTGTGTGTGTGTAGAGCGATTCAGACTAAACTACTGGACCGATCTTAATGAAATTTGACATGAGAGTTCCTGGGAATGATATCCCCGGACGTTTGTTTTCATTTTTTCGATAAATACCTTTGATGATGTCATGTCCGGCTTTTTGTAAAAGTTGAGGCGGCACTGTCACACCCTCATTTTGCAATCAAATTGATTGAAATTTTGGCAAAGCAATCTTCGACGAAGGCCGGACTTTGGTATTGCATTTCAGCTTGGTGGCTTAAACACTAATGAATGAGTTTGGTCATTCAAAATCGGAAACTTGTAATTAAAATTATTTTTTATTAAATGATTACAAAATAATTTCATCTTATTCTTCGTGATTTTCTGATTCCAAAAACATATACATATGTTATATTTGGATTACAAACAAGCTCTGAAAATTAAAAATATGAAAATTATGATTAAAATAAATTTTCCGAAATCGATTTAAAAACACTTTCATCTAATTCCTTGTCGGTCCCTGATTCCAAAAACATATAGATATGATATGTTTGGATTAAAAACAAACTCAGTAAGCTAAAAAGGAATAGACATACAGAAAAACGTGTTATCCTGCTCAGCGCGACCACTAGGTACCGCACTATATGCATGGCTTGTCGATTTCACTGCCTTTGCCACGAGCTGTGGACTGACGAAACTACGAGTATGCGGTCTTGGTGAAAAAAGCAGTGCGTTCAGTTTCATTCTGTGAGTTCGACAGCTTGACTAATTGTTATTTCGCCTTACACGACTTGTTCTGTTGTTAAACATCGTTCCATTGTTTTTCTTCAGTCATGGGATAATGCTGCCTTTGACAGTAATGTACATCACACCATAGCAAAGAGATTATTTGCAAATTGTTTTAGATGTGTGAAGTTATGTACATTTTAGAAATAATGGAAATGTGTTTATCTTCAGATGTCTTATGAATCTATTGGTTGTTTGCCTGTTTATTGAGCCTGACAAAAACATTTTGATGAAGATATTATACTAATGTCAGTGTGTGCATAATTTAACAGCATCAAAGAGAAATTGGTTTGTTGTGACGTTATGTACGCTCAGTGAGATCAAAACATAGTCTTTTTTATAACCTGTGTGCAATGTTTCTTTTCTTCAAATTTATCTTTTCATGAGTGTACAAAATAACTTTACTTATTCCCCCCTCTGCTTCTTTACCTCTGTAAACTTGTAGGGGTAGTTATTTTTCGATAATGACCCAGCAACCAAACAAATAACGACCCAGCAACAGCCTGAATCCTCGATAGTGCAATGGGTTGAGAAGCTGTTCTGTTTCGGTACTACTTTTTGCGACTGAAAAGTTCCGAACGCTCTAATGTACGAAGTATACATCTCTGGAGCAAACAATACAAACATACCGCATTTAAATTAACAACTACAGGCCTGAACACATGAATCTCCATATAAAATCCATGAGTTCGGTTGTTTTCTGAATCTAGATCAGACGTTCATCACAAGCAATTTCCCAAGGCAAGTAATTCATACTTTGTCTAGCGACAAGAGTAGTTCCCCTTCTTTTCACTCAGTTTCTTCGACAACAGACTGCAATCCGACGGTCAGTTTTCAACAATATTTCATTTAATAAACAGATCACACGCAACCAAATGCACACATCTCATCAATTTAAACAACATAAAGCGGTTTCATACACTATTTTCCCCAGAAAACTTAACTTCATACAGTTTTTAACGTTGGAACACGGGTGCAAAAGTTCGTCTGCTAGTCCCATTTGACGAAAGAACATTATCCTAACCGATACCAAAACATATACAGAACACACAATATCTGCCTTTGCCGCCACAGCAGAATAACAGCATATCTGTGTACTTGATTTTAGTCCAAAATAGGAAAACTGACAAGAAGTGTTAACAGAATGGAATGATTTGCACGGAACTATACAACCGCGCATTAATCGATCGCCTGCGCAGGTTGACTGGTTGAGTGAATAGGATTCGATCAAACTTTCGCAAAAAACCTCCTCTTTTCTTTGAATAACTGAAGAAAGGAGGAATAAAGAGGTTACACACCTCGTCTCAGTGATTATCAAAAATAATGGTCTCAGTTCGCGGTCATGAAAAAGCTCGCTAAAGCTCGCATTTTTCATGATCCGCGAACTTCGACCATTATTTTTGATAATCACTGAGACTCGGCATGTAACCTCTACTTATCTACATGCCACATGAATAATTGATATCATTTATATGGCACATTTCAAAGCAACACCGTAAGGAATCTCTTTCATTCTTGTGAAGTTATGTACATTCAGTATTATATGCATGTAATTCATTTGTTTTAAACAGTTCCTGCATTGAATGCTCACAAAACATACATTTCTTATTTAATTGGTCATTCTTAACCAATTTTGCAAATGCAGAGGTCATATATTTGCCACATTTAAAATAACAGGGTACGTAATCACTCACATTGTGGTGAAGTTATGTACAAATGATATCTTTGCTGCGTAGCACGTGTTGTGTCAAAGATAGGACACAATAATTGGTATGACAACATTCATATGCTTGATCCTGTGCTGCAAATGTGTTTTGATTTTGATATTGTTCCTGTTACTTGGTTTAAAACCACATTTTCGAGAAATTATTGTGTGAAGTTATGTACAGTCAAAGGGTGAGATCGCCTTTTAGCCTGTTTTTTAAACATATTTTTTTGCGTTAACAATGGGTGTGTGTGATCAAAACAGTTCGGCCATAAACTTCTGACCTGATTTTGTATTAGCATTGCAAGTTGGAGTTGTTGCATGGGCTAAATTGCATATTTAGTAGCATTGTGTTTTTTTGGTTTGTTTAAGATTGCCCTTTTGGTTGATGTTTCACTGTCTAAATGCTACTGCAGGTGATCAGAAATAATATTCTATGGATCAGATTTTATTTTCTACCACACTTATTAATATATTATCATTTTTTTTCTCTTGGATTTAGGTGTATTTCAAAAGTGAAGCAGTAGTGAATGTGGTGAAGTTATGTATTGCGTTTTTGTTGTGGAATATCTTCTTTGTGTGTTGCTGAAAATGTTTGCCCTTTATGACAAAATGCTTATTCTTGCACACACATTTTGTTTCATTCTCTGCTTGCATTAAAACATCATCACAATTAATACTTTAATCAAATGAAAGTATAAGACATTGTGTGGTGTTATATACAACTTGTTCTACTGTTTTGTCTTGTTTTAGACCTAATACAAGTCTGATTGACTGGAAATTAGCATTGTTGGTTGTAATTTATTATTGTACACAAGATGTCATCCTTTTTGTCACTCAAAACACAGTTTCCATTTCTTCATCATGTGTCACACTTTTTAGACACCATTTCTGAGCCTTGCCCATATAGTACCAGACTCCCCGATGAGTGAAGATACAACACGAGAAACATACCACATTTACTTTGAAAATACCGCCCTGATATGGCCCTTCGTGGTCGGCTGGGCGTTAAGCAAACAAACAAACAAACTTTGAAAATGTGCTAACCGTGGCTTTGGAGTCAATTCAAGGGGCAACACTCTGCACAGTCAATCTGTCGAAGCTCGATGAAGGTTTCGAATCGCAAATAACTAAGAACACAGTCCTTTCTCCGAGTTTAAATGAGGTCTGTATGAAAGATCATTTCTTTTTAGCTTAACGCTACTCTGGAATTTACCAACAGAAATTAAAACAAGAGTTTGCGTGTGACGAAAGCACGACACACTTGAGACAGCCCACACAAAAGTAGATCTGACACAAACAAACCTGACCACACAGTTACGCCTATCCAAATGCGCGCAGCAAAATGTGCGTTTTGAATCTTTTTTTTTCTCTGGCGGTACTGACAATAGCGTTGAGTTCAATAATTATTTTCTCGATTTGCTCTATAAATCCCTTGGTGCACTGGGATGTCTCAATAACTTAAATAATAGTGGACATGTATATAGCGCTTCTCCACGGCTCGAAGCGCTTTACAAGTTCAATTTACAAGTTCAATCAAAACACAACACGATATATACAACTAATACAATTTGCCTCAGATGAATAGGAAAATACTATTGAAAGAGCACATATACATGCTTGCATAAAATACAAAGAATCACACCTTTTTTTCAGCGCAGCACGTTGAAGAGAAAAACACAAACAAAGATACAAATAGTATATGATATCATTGGAAACAAAAACAAAGAAAGCAATTAACACACACGACAATCAAAGAAAACAAAGTAATACTGAACAATCTGAATAAAAAAAAACCAACTATATTTAGAGTGAAGAAACTAAAACTAGAAATATGTCGGGACAAATGAGACCCAACAATTCAACAAACGTTCACAAACTTCGAAAATAAAGTCCGAAATACGACACAAAACAAACAAACTTGACTAAACTTACCTCCAGTAGCTGTAGAAGACGACAAGAGCACCCACTTGTCGACAGCAACGTTGTTTAAAAGCAGACGACAATTCAGTTGGCAATATCGTCGATCAACGAGAGTATTAATTGAAACTAGAATGCGTTGATTTAATGTTTTTTTTGGGGTGTTTTGTTCTTGCAGAAGTTATCCTGCTCTCTTTTTATCGTTTCGTTCTTCCTTTCCAGCTATTAAATTTTGTTCTTTATTTCTATCTTCATACAGCTTTTTTTCTGATTAGAATTCGTTCCTAATCACTTTGATATCGATGAAAATTATGCAGTTTTACAGCCTCTTCTTACGTTTCAGTAAGAGTCAAGTGTCTGTTCCACTGTCAGTACTAGTTTCATAGCCAGTGGGTGACTACAGTCGGAGAGAACTAAGTGCTGAAGTGGACGAATGTGCTAGATGACAGGAGAGAAAAGTCTTCACAAACTCCTCCGCGCATTCACTTTATAGATTGCTGTGCGGCTATTCTGCGGTGGTCACGGCTACTCGCGATCGCACGGTGCCAGTTATCTGACAGCTTGCAGCGTGCGCGATACATGGGCAGGTAGAGCGATAATGGTCGTGGTTGCTGTTTTAGTGGGGGTGGGGGTGGTAGGTGGGGATGGGCGTGGTGTCAAGTTATGAATGGGAGTCCAGGGGGTGGTGGTGGTAGGTGGGGATGGGCGTGGTGTCAAGTTATGGATGGAAGTCCAGGGGATGGTGGTGGTAGGTACTAGGTGGGGATGGGCGTGGTGTCAAGTTATGGATGGAAGTCCAGGGGGTGGTGGTGGTAGGTGGGGATGGGCGTGGTGTCAAGTTATGGATGGGAGTCCAGGGGGTGGTGGTGGTAGGTGGGGATGGGCGTGGTGTCAAGTTATGGATGGGAGTCCAGGGGGTGGTGGTGGTAGGGGGGGTTGGGCGTGGTGTCAAGTTATGGATGGGAGTCCAGGGGGTGGTGGTGGTAGGTGGGGATGGGCGAGGTGTCAAGTTATGGATGGGAGTCCAGGGGGTTGTGGTGGTAGGTGGGGATGGGCGTGGTGTCAAGTTATGGATGGGAGTCTAGGGAGTGGTGGTGGTAGGTGGGGATGGGCGTGGTGTCAAGTTATGAATGGGAGTCCAGGGGGTGGTGGTTGGAGGTGGGGATGGGCGTGGTGTCAAGTTATGGATGGGAGTCCAGGGGGTGGTGGTAGGTGGGGATGGGCGTGGTGTCAAGTTATGGATGGGAGTCCAGGGTGTGGTGGTGGTAGGTGGGGATGGGCGTGGTGTCAAGTTATGGATGGGAGTCCAGGTGGTGGTAGCGGGGATGGGCGTGGTGTCAAGTTATGGATGGGAGTCCAGGGGGTGGTGGTGGTAGGTGGGGATGGGCGTGGTGTCAAGTTATGGATGGGAGTCCAGGGGGTGGTGGTGGTAGGTGGGGATGGGCGTGGTGTCAAGTTATGGATGGGAGTCCAGGTGGTGGTAGGGGGGATGGGCGTGGTGTCAAGTTATGAATGGAAGTCCAGGGGGTGGTGGTGGTAGGTGGGGATGGGCGTGGTGTCAAGTTATGGATGGAAGTCTAGGGAGTGGTGGTGGTAGGTGGGGATGGGCGTGGTGTCAAGTTATGAATGGGAGTCCAGGGGGTGGTGGTTGGAGGTGGGGATGGGCGTGGTGTCAAGTTATGGATGGGAGTCCAGGGGGTGGTGGTAGGTGGGGATGGGCGTGGTGTCAAGTTATGGATGGGAGTCCAGGGTGTGGTGGTGGTAGGTGGGGATGGGCGTGGTGTCAAGTTATGGATGTGAGTCCAGGTGGTGGTAGCGGGGATGGGCGTGGTGTCAAGTTATGGATGGGAGTCCAGGGGGTGGTGGTGGTAGGTGGGGATGGGCGTGGTGTCAAGTTATGGATGGGAGTCCAGGGGGTGGTGGTGGTAGGTGGGGATGGGCGTGGTGTCAAGTTATGGATGGGAGTCCAGGTGGTGGTAGGGGGGATGGGCGTGGTGTCAAGTTATGAATGGGAGTCCAGGGGGTGGTGGTGGTAGGTGGGGATGGGCGTGGTGTCAAGTGATGGATGGGAGTCCAGGGGATGGTGGTGGTAGGTGGGGATGGGCGTGGTGTCAAGTTATGGATGGGAGTCCAGGGGGTGGTAGGGGGGGATGGGCGTGGTGTCAAGTTATGGATGGGAGTCCAGGGGATGGTGGTGGCAGGGGGGGATGGGCGTGGTGTCAAGTTATGGATGGGAGCCCAGCAGGTGGTGGTGGTAGGTGGGAATGGGCGTGGTGTCAAGTTATGGATGGGAGTCCAGGGGGTGGTGGTGGTAGGGGGGAATGGGCGTGGTGTCAAGTTATGGATGGGAGTCCAGGGGGTGGTGGTGGTAGGGGGGGATGGGCGTGGTGTCAAGTTATAAATAGGAGTCCAGGGGGTGGTGGTGGTAGGGGGGGATGGGCGTGGTGTCAAGTTATGGATGGGAGTCCAGGGGGTGGTGGTGGTAGGGGGGGATGGGCATGGTGTCAAGTTATGGATGGGAGTCCAGGTGGTGGTAGGGGGATGGGCGTGGTGTCAAGTTATGGATGGGAGTTCAGGTGGTGGTAGGGGGGATGGGCGTGGTGTCAAATTATGGATGGGAGTCCAGGGGGTGGTGGTGGTAGGTGGGGATGGGCGTGGTGTCAAGTTATGGATGGAAGTCCAGGTGGTGGTAGGGGGGATGGGCGTGGTGTCAAATTATGGATGGGAGTCCAGGGGGTGGTGGTGGTAGGTGGGGATGGGCGTGGTGTTAAGTGATGGATGGGAGTTCAGGGGGTGGTGGTTGTAGGTGGGGATGGGCGTGGTGTCAAGTTATGGATGGGAGTCCAGGTGGTGGTAGGGGGGATGGGCGTGGTGTCAAGTTATGGATGGGAGTCCAGGTGGTGGTAGGGGGGATGGGCGTGGTGTCAAGTTATGGATGGGAGTCCAGGGGGTGGTGGTGGTAGGTGGGGATGGGCGTGGTGTCAAGTTATGTATGGTAGTCCAGGGGGTGGTGGTGGTAGGTGGGGATGAGCGTGGTGTCAAGTTATGGATGGGAGTCCAGGTGGTGGTAGCGGGGATGGGCGTGGTGTCAAGTTATGGATGGGAGTCCAGGGGGTGGTGGTGGCAGGGGGGATGGGCGTGGTGTCAAGTTATGGATGGGAGTCCAGCGGGTGGTGGTGGTAGGTGGGGATGGGCGTGGTGTCAAGTTATGGATGGGAGTCCAGGGGGTGGTGGTGGTAGGGGGGGATGGGCGTGGTGTCAAGTTATGGATGGGAGTCCAGCGGGTGGTGGTGGTAGGTGGGGATGGGCGTGGTGTCAAGTTATGGATGGGAGTCCAGGGGGTGGTGGTGGTAGGTGGGGATGGGCGTGGTGTCAAGTTATGGATGGGAGTCCTGGGGGTGGTGGTGGTAGGGGGGGATGGGCGTGGTGTCAAGTTATGGATGGGAGTCCAGGGGGTGGTGGTGGTAGGGGGGGATGGGCGTGGTGTCAAGTTATGGATGGGAGTCCAGAGGGGTGGTGGTGGTAGGTGGGGATGGGCGTGGTGTCAAGTTATGGATGGGAGTCCAGGGGGTGGTGGTGGTAGGTGGGGATGGGCGTGGTGTCAAGTTATGGATGGGAGTCCAGGGTGTGGTGGTGGTAGGGTGGGATGGGCGTGGTGTCAAGTTATGGATGGGAGTCCAGGGGGTGGTGGTGGTAGGGGGGATGGGTGTGGTGTCAAGTTATGGATGGGAGTTCAGGGGGTGGTGGTGGTAGGGGGGATGGGCGTGGTGTCAAGTTATGGATGGGAGTCCAGGGGGTGGTGGTGGAAGGGGGGATGGGCGTGGTGTCAAGTTATGGATGGGAGTCCAGGTGGTGGTAGGGGGGATGGGTGTGGTGTCAAGTGATGGATGGGAGTCCAGAGTGTGGTGGTGGTAGGGGGGATGGGCGTGGTGTCAAGTTATTGATGGGAGTCCAGGTGGTGGTAGTGGGGATGGGCGTGGTGTCAAGTTATGGATGGGAGTCCAGGGGGTGGTGGTGGTAAGGGGGGATGGGCGTGGTGTCAAGTTATGGATGGGAATCCAGGGGGTGGTGGTGGTAGGGGGGATGGGCGTGGTGTCAAGTTATGGATGGGAGTCCAGGTGGTGGTAGGGGGGATGATCGTGGTGTCAAGTTATGGATGGGAGTCCAGGGGGTGGTGGTGGTAGGGGGGATGGGCGTGGTGTCAAGTTATGGATGGGAGTCCAGGTGGTGGTAGGGGGGATGGGCGTGGTGTCAAGTTATGGATGGGAGTCTAGGGGGTGGTGGTGGTAGGGGGGATGGGCGTGGTGTCAAGTTATGGATGGGAGTCCAGGTGGTGGTAGGGGGGATGGGCGTGGTGTCAAGTTATGGATGGGAGTCCAGGGGGTGGTGGTGGTGGATTGGGAAGCAAGGGCGGTGGGAGGATTGTGTCCTTTATTGGAGGAGGGGATGGGGGGGGGGGGTAGTGTTGGACAGGAACGGGATGTAGTGGCGGAGTGCGGTGGGGGGGATTGGATCGATAGTTGGGGGGGGGGAGGGGGTAGGGGGAGGTATAATTATTTATTACCAATTCAGTGCCCCATATGGCTTTTTGACCAATTAGACAGATTCTAGGTGATCTGGTAAATGTTATAACGTTCAGGCAGGGACCCTTTTTGTTTATCAAGCTAAAAATTGACAAAACAAAGTAAAAATTTAAATCAACAAGATCACCGTGATTTATTCTACAGAATGACACTTCAAATGCTGTCAGATAATACTCTCTTTATCTAAAAAAAAATACCGATAAGCGAGTTTTGTCGGTGGGTGCTTTACGGAACAGCAAGGTACCGCCCATCCTCTGAGTGTGAAATGCCGACCCGCTCACTTGAAATCTAAATTACCTAAGTTCGAAAAATCAAGTGAAATTGCGTCACTCGCGTTACGTCAAATGTATCTTTACGTCATTTCCCATCCGTCTTAAGTCGGTTCGAAATCTGTCGCTCTCTATTCATCAAGAAAAAGCGAAGCAACCGAAACGCATGTTGAACATGGTTTATCCCCGAGTACGCTAGTACAAGGGTCCAGCAGACTTTAATTGTGTGTCTGTGTGTGTGTCTCGACTTAACAGCTTATTGCTGGGAAACTACTGGGCGCAGTTCGTTCAAAAGTTGATACACTAACTTGATAATAGGTCCGATTGATCGTATTAAAACTTCATAATGTTACCTGGAACCTAAATGCGAAATAAACCACAAAAAAAACGACTTGGCGGTGGGAGGAATTCGCGGTGCAACAGCCAGCCAGGCAGTCTGATAGAACGGTGCAAGGTCTCGGCAAACCAAGACTATGCCATACTCGTAGCCGCCGAATGGTACCGTAAACCAAGAATAGTGACGTAAGAAAATAGAATGTCGTCTTTTGATTTGGAACGTGACGTGTTTTAGAATGGAGATGTGGTAGTGTGTGTGTGTGTGTGTGTGTGTGTGTGTGTGTGTGTGTGTGTGTGTGTGTGTGAGAGAGAGAGAGAGAGAGAGAGAGAGAGAGAGGAAGAGAGAGAAGGAGTGAGGGAGAGAGAGTGTGTGTGTGTGTGTGTGTGTGTGTGTGTGTGTGTGTGTGTGTGTGTGTGTGTGTATGTGTGTGTGTGAATGTCTGAAGAGTACTCGGGTCCAGCGCGAGCGTTTTTTATCTTGTGAGATTGTTGTGTGTCAAACGTATTTGATCTGTGAATATTCATCACGTCAGGAGTATTACTCTGATTGGCTGACCCAGGTCACGAGAATTCTTTGACTGACAGGCATAATCAGGTAGCAGCGCTCAAGTTCCCATTGCGGCTTTTCTGTCTAATTCGCGGGGTCGCTTCGAAATTTGTTTTGGTCGAATTAAACGGTAATAAAACCGTTATTTCTAATATGCGGACTGTTAGCAAATGATAACAGTCATGTCTCACAAACGATATCATGATTCGCCTAAAAGGCTCATGCTTGATATCTTGTAGCGATATCACTTGACGACTACTGAACCCTTTAAAAAAAAGAAAATTCTTTATGATTCTTTTTGACTTTTTAATTATACTTAAAGGCACACTCCTCAAGTTTTCGTGAAAACTGTTCAGCTCACCATCTCAAATCTTGCCAGGCTTTTGCAGCGGTTGAGACCATCCCCCAACTTGGACGAATACCAAAAATCCACACACTGGCTGCATACTTGTTGTGGTGAGTTTACTTTTTTATGAATTGATTTCTTGTATTGAATTTCTTGTCACACAACGAATCCATTTCTGTCTGTATACGTCTATTGTTCTTATGAGTGAAAAGTGCCGTGCTCTGGGACTGAGTTGTACAGTGGAAATAAGTTTTCTTTCAGGAAAAGTCCAAGGTTTAGGGTCACTTTTGATATGTTGACCCTCTTAATTCATCAACCACAAATGCGTGTGTAAAAATGAACACAGAAGTCCAAAAAGTATACTTTGACTCGTTTGCTGGCTGTTCTGAATCGTTCCATCGCGCGCGCAGTCTTCAGGGCCGGACCCAGGGGGGGGGTTCCAGGGGTTCCGGAACCCCACCCCTGGAAAAAGCATGTACCTTGCTTTGACTTTTACTAGTTTTAGCACCAAAACAATGCTGCTCTTAACCCTCAAAACAAGGCCCAGAATGCACCAGATTGCACAGATTTGAACCGTTTTTCAAAAATTTTCCGGGGGAGCATGCCACCGGACCCCCCTAGTTCGCATTTGCCCCCCCCCAAAAGGAGGAACCCTCCCCTTACAACTCATTTGGTCCGGCCCTGGTCTTGGCTCATGACCTTGTGCACATACATGTGCTACGTCACGGGCCTTGAACAACAAATATGGCCGGTCCAGCAGTGAGGAAGACAAGTGGAATACGGACCGGTTTTCAGCCAGCCTGAGGTTTTACCGTGCCCGTTTGAGCCACTTCGTCGTTAAAATGATTGCGAGGCCACAATGAACTGCTTGAAACAGAGCCAGCATAAGCGGCAATACGAAATGGTATGTGATTCTCTTTGTTGTGATGTTGACACACTAGTCCGTAGTCGCATAGACCTCATATTAAATATAGGTCCCTGGTAGTCGCTACCTCTTGCAGTGCTAGATCGAAGTCAGGTGTGTTTTTCACAGATCAGTTGATCGATGTGCTTCCACAGATCTGTAAGCATGTAAAGATTATGGATTTATGCTATTATGGTGTTGTTTATTTTCCTATCTTTAATCACGGATTAAACTGCCCAGTTTAGAATAAATGCTTCCACCGTGATGTTCACACGCGACTATCCTTATTTTCTCTTGGAATTCTGAGTAATTCTACAGTCACACAACGAAACATGTAGACAGCAAGTTAACATTGTGCAAAGCCTGTTTCTTTCGGACAAAACTGCACTTATCCTGGTATTTTTATTTGCAACAGTAAGACACTACATGACATTGACACCACTAAACAGTGAAACTTATTTCAAATGGCGTTGGGCTAATGTGCTAATAGTGATCCTGACATTTTTCTTGCGAAACGGTCAAAGGGAAGTACTAAATGAATTTTCAACGAGCACACGTGATTTCCGATCTTAAACTAGATCTGAAATCATAAGATTTTCTGAGCAGTGGCGAAACGCTGATGGCGTGATATCGCAAGCCGTTTTGGAAGCAAATAAGCACTGTCAGACATATGCTGAAACCCGATTACAGCAGTTCAAACTTTTTGATCATTGATTTTTAGGAGTACGCAATATCGGACAGTCACACTACAAAAAGACAATGCGATAGTGCATAGATCGGTATTCTCAAAGGTTACATAACTTACAACTCGCTATTGCCGCGGCCCGTTGTTGCCGCGGCCCGTTATTGCTGCAACCCGCTATTGCCGCAACCCGCTATTGCCGCGGAACTTTCCAGCAAGAAAGATCCCCTGATTCCGTTTAAAAAAAAAAGAAAAATTGCGCCAGTCAGATGCCATCAAACAACAGAGTTGGTAACTCTGCCGTGTGCTGACAAAACCGAGTAAGTCCATTTTTTTCAAAAATGATATTTTTCGTTCATCAAAAAGAAGAAATCAATGCACATCTCCTGTGTTAATTTCTACCTTTTAGAGTGCTTAGATAAGCAGATAATAAGTCCACATCTCTCTCTCCCTCCCTTCCTCCCTCTCTATATATCTCACTACTTCCCTGCCTCCTTTTCTCCCTCCCTCCCTCCTTTTCTCCCTCCCTCCCTACCGCCAACAATCGACTTTTTTCTACCTCCCTCCTTCACTCTCACTCCCTCCCCTCTGTCCCTCCATCCCACTCTCTTTCTCTCCCTCCCTCCTCCTCTCTCTCCCTCCCACTCTCTTCCTCCCACCCTATCTCCCTCCCTCCTCTCTCTCTACCTCCATCCCACTATCTCTTTCCCTCCATCCCTCCCACACTTCCTCTCCCCCCTATCTTCTTCCTTCCTCCCTCCATCCCATCTCTACTCTCTCACTCTCCCTCCATCTCTCTTCTTCCCTCCCTATCTCCCTCCCTTCCCCTCTCTCACTCCCTCCCTCCCTCTCTCTCCCTCCATCCCACTATTTCTCTCCGTCCCTCCCTCTCTCCCTCCCTCGGGAGGGCCGCCGCGCCTGCCTCCAATGCACAGGATTGCGAGTTCCAATCCCTGCGGACGTGGCGAAAACTTCCGCTGGGGGTCGTCCTTTCTCCTTGCGTAAGAGATTTTCTCGTCAATAAAAATTAATGTACATAATGAAAAAATGAAGAAAAAAAAAGAAGAAAATAAGGGCCGCGGCAATAATGGGCCGCGGCAACAACGGGACGCGGCAATAACGGGCCGCGGCAACAACGGGCCGCGGCAATAGCGGGTTGACCCCTTCTCAAACGTCACGAACAGACAGTACGTTGCTACTATTTTACTGTAGTAACAAAACCTCACAGTCCCATTAAAAATGTATGGTGTGTGCCGAAAAGCAACCATATGAGATTCAGTCAGTGGGACCCTGAATCTACCTGGGGTTAAATCGGGTTATTGACTCTCATTGCATGAATTTTTAAACTGTGAATATATGTACTACTGTTCGTGTTGTTTTTGTGATCCACTGCAATTTCTGTGTATACCTTAGAATCTCAAGGTAATTTTTGAACGGGGCATACAGATGATACATGTTGCCATGGTCACAGAGTGATACGTGTATTTTGCTTATCAGGTGTCAGTGCAGAAACTCCAAGAGGGAACTTAATTCGAATATCTGGAAAACCTGGATGAGGAAACAGCCTAACAGCACATCCTCCTATGTTTGCTCGGACATCTACTACCTTCAAACTGCATACCATGCGTACACACAGGAATATGGACGACTCAACATTGATCAAAATGAGTAACACAACACAAACAGATGATTTCCATTATGATAGATTTATTTATCTGAAAGTAAAATTGACCACAGAGTGTACAATTTGTTTTCAAATACGAAAATATCACATTGGATTAAAAAACAAAACACACCATCATATATCATTAAAACTATTCTTTATTTCTAAACACATACATATCAGCATAGTTTATTCATGTAGACATCCTCATTTCGGTTCCCAGTCTATCTGAAATCAAGGTAAGATATGCCAGAAAGAATAGCGATCACACAGTGCTTCAGCATGAATGTGAAAACCTGCTCTACGTCACATAGACACAGCGTGTCTTATGATTCTATCCACCCTCTCCAAACAAACACGTACACGTTTTCTCTGGTACGAATGTCTTAAAAGCTCAAACTAAGCTGCTGTTTTATTCTGTCTTGCTTTGCAGGAAATACAAGCACGTCGCTTACCCATAACAGGCAGCTGGTGCGCTAGCGACAGGGGTTTTGCTAGACATTTTCATGTTGGGACATTTGGCCGAAACTGTCACTGTCAGAAAGCTTTAGGGCATCTTGGAAAAAGTTCGGCTATCATTTTGGCTCATCCAAAGTCACCGTAACATTGAAGCACAAGACTCAAGAGGGGAACACCAATACATACAATCATTGTCTTAGGAACACAGATTACAGGGGCGGAGCAGCCAAGCCAGAGGCGGGGGGGGGGGGGGGGGGTTACAACCTGGGACATGGGGTCCAGGGTCCCGTTTGGGGGTCTGGGGGCAAAGCCCTCCTGAAGCTGAAGAATTTTAGCTATTTTATAAACAATTTGTGGCTTATCCTTGATTTTAAACAGGATCAACTGGTGTCAGCAGCCACTCATTATTTCTTTTAACATTGGTATTAAATAATGGCAATTTATCTTCACTGATATCTGCTCCCGACATCATATATAGTATGGTTAGAAGGAAGACCGTTTGCATACTGTGACAATTAAAAAAACAATTAACTTCCCCCGGCTTTACAGACAGAAAAAAGAAAAATAATTCACGGACAAAATTTCTTCTTTTTTTCGAGGACAAAAAAAGAAATAAGTAAGCTTATAACCCCTCGCAAGGAAATCCACGGCCGTACGTGTTTTGCCATACACAAATAGTTGCCGGATGCCGCTTTTGACTACACACGCCCGACGATGCGGGTTTGTCTGAAACCATACATTTGAAAGAGGGTTTTTACCGTTTATTTCTCTAACGACGATGCGGGCTTGTCTGAACCCATACATTTGAAAGAGGGTTTTTACCGTTTATTTCTCTAACGACGGGGTGGGTTCAGGGAAACCCACAGCGCTACTTCAGTGGGTGCATCGAGTTTCTCCCTTCACCGACTTCTTGCAGGGGAGGAAGAGGGGGGGGGGGGGGGGGAAGAGACTGAGAGAGACTGAGAGAGACTAAGAAAGAGAGAGAGAGACTAAGAAAGAGAGAGAGAGAGACTAAGAAAGAGAGAGAGAGAGACTAAGAAAGAGAGAGAGATACTAAGAAAGAGAGAGAGAGAGAGAGACTAAGAAAGAGAGAGAGAGACTAAGAAAGAAAGAGAGAGACTAAGAAAGAGAGAGAGAGAAAGAGAGGGAGAGAGACTAAGAAAGAGAAAGAGAGAGAGACTAAGAAAGAGAGAGAGAGAGACTAAGAAAGAGAGAGAGAGAGACTAAGAAAGAGAGAGAGAGACTAAGAAAGAGAGAGAGAGACTAAGAAAGAGAGAGAGGGAGACTAAGAAAGAGAGAGAGACTAAGAAAGAGAGAGAGAGAGAGACAAAGAAAGAAAGAGAGAGAGACTAAGAAAGAGAGAGAGAGAGACTAAGAAAGAGAGAGAGAGAGAGACTAAGAAAGAGAGAGAAAGAGACTAAGAAAGAGAGAGAGAGAATAAGAAAGAGAGAGAGAGACTAAGAAAGAGAGAGAGAGAGACTAAGAAAGAGAGAGAGAGAGACTAAGAAAGAGAGAGAGAGACTAAGAAAGAGAGAGAGAGAGAGACAAAGAAAGAGAGAGAGAGACTAAGAAAGAGAGAGAGAGAGACTAAGAAAGAGAGAGAGGGAGACTAAGAAAGAGAGAGAGAGAGAGACTAAGAAAGAGAGAGAGAGAGACTAAGAAAGAGAGAGAGAGACTAAGAAAGAGAGAGACTAAGAAAGAGAGAGAGACTAAGAAATAGAGAGAGAGACTAAGAAAGAGAGAGAGAGAGAGAGACTAAGAAAGAGAGAGAGAGACTAAGAAAGAGAGAGAGAGAGACTAAGAAAGAGAGAGAGAGAGAGAGACTAAGAAAGAGAGAGAGAGAGAGAGACTAAGAAAGAGAGAGAGAGAGAGACTAAGAAAGTGAGAGAGAGAGAGACTAAGAAAGAGAGAGAGAGAGACTAAGAAAGAGAGAGAGAGAGAGACTAAGAAAGAGAGAGAGAGAGAGAGAGAGAGAGACTAAGAAAGAGAGAGAGAGACTAAGAAAGAGAGAGAGAGACTAAGAAAGAGAGAGAGAGAGAGACTAAGAAAGAGATAGAGACTAAGAAAGATAGAGAGAGAGAGACTAAGAAAGAGAGAGAGAGAGAGACTAAGAAAGAGAGAGAGACTAAGAAAGAGAGAGAGAGAGACTAAGAAAGAGAGACAGAGAGAGAGACTAAGAGAGAGAGAGACAGAGAGAGAGACAGACAGAGAGACAGACAGAGAGACAGAGAGAAAGAGAGAGAGAGAGAGACAGAGAGAGAGAGACAGAGAGAGAGACAGAGAGTCAGATAGACAGACAGTCAGATAGACGGATAGACAGACAGACAGAGCAACTGACAACAGACATACAGACAGAGAGATACGGACAGACAGACAGAGAGACAGACAGTCTCTTGGAGACAAACAGGCAGACAGACACTGTTCCGCCGCTTTGGTAATTATGGGTGTAGCAGAACCCGCGCCGTCGGCAGAGGGATAGTTACAATCACTACTACTCTTTAAAAGTATGGGTTTGTGTGAACCCAGGAAGCACGGCAAAGGTTAAAAAAAACCTTTACATTGGAACAGAGAGTAGAAAAAGAAGCCTGAAAGTAGTCAAGGTGAACCGCAGTTCAAGCATTACCTGGCCTAATTGGCAAAATTCAGGCGGCGTCTACGAGCTAATCCGTCAAAATCCGTGCACAGGGTTGAAACGGGTGTGCACTGGGCACACACTACACCTGTGAAAAAGAGGGATATGGAGACGTGCTTTTCTTGTTGCCATTAAAACTGGAGTGGCGACAGCCCTATGTGATGGGCTTATCCCTTTCATAGTCCGCGTCAAGTCATGCACTTTTCGCATCACTACCCTTCGTTTCAGTCCCGCGTTGGCACTGTCGCTCAATAATTGCTTATCAGCTGACACTGTCCCCTCCGCAAAACAAGTCGCGTACGGCGAAATTACTACATTTAGTCAAGCTGTGGAACTCACAGAATGAAACTGAACGCACTGCATTTTTTAACAATGACCGTAGTCCGCCGCTTGTGCAAAACGGAGTGAAACTGACGAGCCTGTTTAGCGCGGTAGTGGTTTCGCTGTGCTGCATAGCACGCATTTCTGTACCTCTCTTCGTTTTAACTTTCTGAGCGTGTTTTTAATCCAAACATATCATATCTACATGTATATGTTTTTGGAATCAGGAACCGACACGGAATAAGATGAAATTGTTTTTAAATCGATTTCGGAAATTTAATTTTGATCATAATTTTTATGTTTTTAATTTTTACATTTAGTCAAGTTTTGACTAAATGTTTTAACGTAGAGGGGGGAATCGAGACGAGGGTGTGGTGTACACTTGTATGTGTGTGTGTGTGTGTGTCTGTGTGTGTGTGTGTGTATAGAGCGATTCAGACTAAACTACGGGACCAATCTTTAAGAAATTTGACATGAGAGTTCCTGGGAATGATATCCCCGGACGTTTTTTTTTTTTTTTCGATACATGTCTTTGATGACGTCATATCCGGCTTTTTGTAAAAGTTGAGGCGGCACTGTCACACCCTCATTTTTCAATCAAATTGATTGAAATTTTGGCCAAGCAATCTTCGACGAAGGCCGGACTTTGGTATTGCATTTCAGTTTGGTGGCTTAAAAATTAATTAATGACTTTGGTCATTAAAAATCTAAAAATTGTAAAAAAAAAAAAATATTATAAAACGATCCAAATTTACGTTCATCTGATTCGTCATCATTTTCTGATTCCAAAAACATATAAATATGTTATATTTGGATTAAAAACAAGCTCTGAAAATTAAAAAATATAAAAATTATGATCAAAATTAAATTTCCGAAATCGTTTTAAAAACTATTTCATCTTATTCCTTGTCGGTTCCTGATTCCAAAAACATATAGATATGATATGTTTGGATTAAAAACATGCTCAGAAAGTTAAAACGAAGAGAGGTACAGTAAAGCGTGCTATGAAGCACAGCGCAACCGCTACCGCGCCAAACAGGCTCGTCACTTTCACTGCCTTTTGCACTAGCGGCGGACTACGTTCAGTTTCATTCTGTGAGTTCCACAGCTTGACTAAATGTAGTAATTTCGCCTTACGCGACTTGTCAGAGCTTGTTTTTAATCCAAATAAAACATATTTATATGTTTTTGGAATCAGGAAATGATGTAGAATAAGATGAACGTAAATTTGGATCGTTTTATATAAGAAAAATGTTTATTACAATTTTCAGATTTTTAAGGAGCAAAGTCATTAATTAGATTTTAAGCCACCAAGCTGAAATGCAATACCGAAGTCCGGCCTGCGTCGAAGATTGCTTTACAAAAATGTCAATCAAAATGAGGGTGTGACAGTGCCGCCTCAACTTTTACAAAAAGCCGGATGTGACGTCATCAAAGACATTTATCGAAAAAATGAAAAAAAACTTGACTAAATGTAAAAACGTGGAATGCGATTTTAATCACGGTCTGTTTTTTGTGGGTTTTTCTTGGTGGTTACTTTTTTACATTTAATCAAGATTTGACTAAATGTTTCAACATAGAGGGGGAATCGAGACGAGGGTCGTGGTGTGTGTGTGTGTGTGTGTGTGTGTGTGTGTGTGTGTGTGTGTGTGTGTGTGTGTGTGTGTGTGCGTGTGTGTGTGTAGAGCGATTCAGACTAAACTACTGGACCGATCTTTATGAAATTTTACATAAGAGTTCCTGGGTATGATATCCTCAGACATTTTTTTTCATGTTTTCGATAAATGTCTTTTATGACGTCATATCCGGCTTTTTGTAAAAGTTGAGGCGGCACTGTCACACCTTCATTTTTCATTCAAATTGATTGAAATTTTTGCCAAGCAATCTTCGACAAAGGCCGGACTTCGGTATTGCATTTCAGCATGGAGGCCTTAAAAATTATTTAATGACTTTGGTCATTAAAAATCTGAAAATTGTAAATAAAATTATTTATTTATAAAACGATCCAAAATTACTTTTACTTTATTCTTCATCATGTTCTGATTCCAAAAACATATAAATATGTTATATTCGGATTAAAAACAAGCTCTGAAAATTAAAAATATAAAAATTATGATTAAAATTAAATTTCCGAAATCGTTTTAAAAACAATTTCATCTTATTCCTTGTCGATTCTTGATTCCAAAAACATATAAATATGATATGTTTGAATTAAAAACACGCTTATTTAACAGAATTATGGAAACAACAACAACAACACACACACACACACACACACACACACACACACACACACACACACACACACGCACATACACGCAAACAAACGCACAAACTACTAGACATAGCAAAGGTGAATGAAATAGCTGTAACGATAGAGTAATGGTAATGAAGAGCAAAAACAATTGTCCATCATATGAATACATGTCCAGAAAGAAGTAGAAAAAATTAAAAAAAAGACCCATGAAGAAGGATGCTCCCCCCCCCCCCCCCCCCCCCAAAAAAAAAAAAAAAAAAAAAAAACACACCCAGAAAGTTAAAACGATGAGAGGTACAGTAAAGCGTGCTATGCAGCACAGCGCAACCGCTACCGCGCTAAAAAGGCTCGTCATTTTCACTGCCTTTTGCACTAGCGGCCGACTACAGTCATTGTGAAAAAATGCAGTGCGTTCAGTTTCATTCTGTGAGTTCCACAGCTTGTCTAAATGTACTAATTTCTCCTTACGCAACTTGTTGTTTGCTGTAGTTGTTATTTTTTCCCAAAAAAACATTTACGCATTTCTCGTGTGGTTTTCCCCATTCGCCTTTGCGATCTTTTTTAATTTATTTTCTTGTTGTTTCTTTCTTTCTTCCTTTTTACATTTAGTCAAGTTTTGACTAAATGTTTTAACATAGAGGGGGAATCGAGACGAGGGTCGTGGTGTATGTGTGTGTGTGTGTCTGTGTGTAGAGCGATTCAGACTAAACTACTGGACCGATCTTTATGAAATTGGACATGAGAGTTCCTGGGAATGATATCCCCGGACAGTGTTTTTAAGTTTTTCGATAAATACCTTTGATGACGTCATATCCGGCTTTTTGTAAAAGTTGAGGCGGCAGTCTCACACCCTCATTTTTCAATCAAATTGATTGAAATTTTGGCAAAGCAATCTTCGACAAAGGCCGGACTTTGGTATTGCATTTCAGCTTGGTGGCTTAAAAAATAATTGATGAATTGTCGGTCCCTGATTCCAAAAACATATAGATATGATATGTTTGGATTAAAATCAAACTCAGTACACTAAAAAGAAAAGAGATACAGAAAAGCGCGACCATTACCGCACTATTCTGGCTTGTCGATTTCACTGCCTTTGCCACTAGCGGTGGACTGACGAAACTATGAGTATGCGGTCTTGGTGAAAAAATGCAGTGCGTTCGACAGCTTGACTAAATGTTGTTATTTCGCCTAACGCGACTTGTTATTCTCTGGCTCAGCAGATTGCGATTCGCGGTGACTATCGTCTGCTATGTCGTCTGCTTCGATCGACTCGACAACACTACTACCACTCACACTGACACTGTCCACATTCGCGGTGTTTCTGTCATTTTGTCAGGAATCACTTACCTTGGCGAATGGTAGCAAACCTTAGCCAATTTAGTTTTTTTTTTCTTTTTTGGTTGCGACATTTCAAATCCAAATCGAAAGCACTGACTGACTGATAAACTATCGCGAACCGGCGAACGCAAACGCTGAGAGTGTGGTTTCCCTTGTCCAAGGGAAACCACTCTTGCATCTATAATTTTCGTCAATGGCTTCTGTTCAAAACATTGATGTTTCGTTTTTGGTATTCGCGAAGGAAATAAACGTCAGTCAGTTGACTAAGTACATCGGCAGCAGTTTTAGCAATCAAAGCCTGACCAATACAAAAAACTGGACAAACTTTGGCCGATTCAGGCGAATACTCTTCGGACATTTGGCCGATAGGGACATGAAAGTTTCGGCCAAAGTAAAACAAAAATCGGCGATTGGCCAAAGGGCCGACCCAAACGACACCCCTGAGCGAGTGGGGTTTCTCGGCAGAAGCATCATCGTACCATTACCAACCTGTGCAGTCAAAACAATCAGAAATACTTTCCTAAACGGATGAAGAGTGGGGTTCAAACTCCCTGAGCTACAGAAGGCTGAAACTATACTTTTACAAATCGTGTGACTGTGTTGAACAAGTATCTTTGGTTGAACAGCTTCCTGCATGGTTTGAAGATGATACTGGGTTGTCACGTGGTGCGGTGCATGGTTCACATGCTGCAACATTTTGTTCCAGATATTGTCCACTGTTGGTGTACTTCAGCATCAGGTAGTCAGTCCATGAGCCGGTCAGCATAGCCTGTGTCCAGTATTGTCCGTTTGCCTGTTGCCTGAAACATGGTTTTTTTGGAAGTAACTCACGATCTCTGCACACATTTTAACATGTGAATAAGAACAGAAAAAGTTTGTCAAAAGTATACATAGTTTAATTTGCATTTACTTAAAGGCCAGACTTTCTTCTCGTTCATTATTTCTTCATAAAGATTCTGGAAATTAACAAAATGTTTCCCCCTCTCAATTGCCTCCTAACTTTTTATTAAAATGCATGTCGGTTTGTTGTCATCTGTGCATTACTACCTCTTGCCACCCGTGCGGCCATTGCCACCAGGTATCTCAACAATCAAACCGTCTATACAGGCTTAAAGGCACGTCCTTTTCCAAAAATTGCTCACTACACAGATCTGCGAAGACTTTTACATAGAAAAAAAATCTCTTGACTTGAACATATACCAGGAATCAACATCCTGACTGGTTTTTGGAGCTGGATTTTTTAGGGCATGTTTTACACGTGTGGCGTTTAAGAAGTTAATTCATAAAATTCTACATTCGCAAAGAGAGTACCCATACAGAGTGTTCAGTTCTGGTATTTTTCAAAACGGAAGGATGTCCATATCCCATGTTAAAGCCTGGTAAGATTTGAGATTTTGAACCCAATCGTTTACACGGAAAGGGCTGTCGAAGGGCTGTCCATTTAAGAGGACGCATCCATGCCTGGATGAGAAATACACTGATAACACAGAAAAGGCACGAGTTTAACCTGCATATTCACAAAACTGGTTCAGAGGCCCGGTAAAGGGCACACATGTTAGTTATTTTAAGAGAACATCACGAAGACCTAATTATTAAATTAAAGCCTTTCTGCACGAATGTACATCTTCTATGAATTAATTTATAAAACGCCACATGTGTAATTCATTCCACACACAAAATCCAGCTCCAAGAAGCAGTGAGGCTGTTGATTATTGGTATGTGTTCAAGTCGAGAGATGATTTTTCCTGATATAGTGAGCAAAGACCTGCATTTTTTTTAAACGTGTTCAGAGGCCTTGAAATGGTTAAACATTTTGTTTCTTTCAAGTAGTCTCTATGAAGAAAAAATTAACAATAAGGAAGGCAAATGCAAATTAGATTCCTCTTGACGAACTTTTTATGTTCTTCTTCACGTGTTACATTATGCGTACGTAGATCGCAAGATATTTTCGAAAAAAATTCATGGATAAGCCAATCTGCAAACGGACAAAAATTCACAATATTATTTTATGAAGCCAATAAATTTGACTCAAGAACTAAGCTTATGTGTTTGAGGTGATGTGCATGGGTATGAATGTTGAATGAGTCCGTCAAAGATACCCTCCATGTCGCCTTACAGTGGAACCTACCATTAAAATTATACCACCTTAAATTACCTTGCTCTTTCAAATGTACTGCTTAAAGTAAAACTTCTTGAACATGCAACTCTTGCTGTCTACCATAAAGACCATCAGGTCAACAACATACTCGTGAATGTTTCGTTTTGGTCTATAATTGAACATTTCAGAAAATGCTTTCATATTTTTTATTCGGAAGCATACTAACTTTATTTGAAACTACTTTTACAGATATATAGTTTTGCAGGTTGACGGGAGGTGAGTTACGAAAGAAATTCAATCCATATGTCGCTCAGCACAGAAAGCATAAACGATTAACATGAGTAGAAATGAACTTGTACTTGTTTTCATAATGTATTATTTGGATGGTATCTGTCAAAGACACATTCTCGTTTTTTGCAAAGCTAGAATAAGGTCTGGAAGTAAAAGAAGAGAGAAAATGAATGCGAGTATAAATCAATTCGAAAGTATGCTTCTCGTCTATACAGTACACTAAACATTTAGACACCCTCTGGAAGTCGTCTGGATGTGTATCCATGTTGTAGCAATTAGACTGGTTTTGCGTCTCTCAGTCAATGCAGAAAGATTAATTCCCTGCACAATTCGTAATCTTCTTGTCTCTAGCATGCAGGTGTCTGTTTACCTTACCGGTTGCACATCCACCAAAAGCTTAGATCTGGTAAAAATAGCATTAAACCATGCTTCCAGCAAACGCTGCCAATTTCATGAATTGATATCAGGGCATAGTTTGCGACTGAATAGAATAGATAACGTGACACACGCATTGTCTTACGTGTCCACAACCCTGACTACTCTTACTCTTAGCTCAGCTCAGACCGTTCTGTAACTCTGTAGATCTAGCCTGTGGCGCATCTGTCCTCCAGCGAATATCAGCCGTACCCAGACACACTGTTCTGCACCAATTCGTATTCGCTGCGCAGCAAAACAATGTTTACGTGTATGTGTTCTGCGCGAACTTAGAATCCGGTTTCATTCTAGAATGGACCGGGTCCAGGTTGGAATTCTAACCCTGCGCAAGTACAGGGGTGCCATTCTAGAATGAAACCCTTGAATAAAGGGGGCCGTAATGTTTGTAGGTAAGACAGAGTTGTCTTCCCTTGAATTATCTCCACCTGCACCTTCCCTTTGATAAAATGGGGCTGATTTGTCTACCCCTGAAAAAAATCCTTTGGCGATCTTGCGATGTCATGTCATGTCAAGAAAGTTGACACTCCTGAGTACGCAATAAACAAAGGCAGACCATAGCAAGGGGGACTACCAGGGCGGTATTGTTTTTTTTATGAGAGCCGGTTGCGGCCGCTTGCAATGTCAGCGCTGTCTCCCTCTCGGAAATGTCCGGTTTTTTGACAATTTTTTTGACAGACAGACGGTCAGACCGACTAACCGACAGACAGACCAACAGAAGGACAGAGTGAGTTATAGAGCTGTTGTCACAGGTTTAAAAAAAAGTTGACATTATATCTTCACAATTCAGAAGACCAACTTCATGTATATGAATAAGATTAAAAGTTACAAGCGAGATCGGCAAAACACTGTCAGTCCGGAAATTTCCGTTCGTAGCGATCAGTGCTGAGTGTCTCTCAAAATCGTAATCACTTTCAGAACATCACAATCCCAATTCACGATGTCTTTGAGTAAAGTGTAAAAAACCCGAAAAAAAACCCAACCAAACACACAAAAAACAAAAAGAAACAGAAAATCCACATTTGTGGCTTTGGCTGTGTGATAGTCTAACTGAAATGACTATTCCAACTTGGACCCAAATTCCAACCTTGCGCACGGCCGATTCTAGAATGGACCAGCAACAAGGGTTTCATTCTAGAATGGCACCCCTGTACTTGCGCAGGGTTAGAATTCCAACCTGGACCCGGTCCATTCTAGAATGAAACCGGATTCTAAGTTCGCGCAGAACATATGCATGAAAATAAAAGCATGTACTCTGACCTTCAACGCATTCCTTCTTGTGAGATAATTCGCTGTTCGTATGTCGCCTCGGAGTTTCGATGGCTCGTCGACTGTACCAGCCTCGCGTAATACTGCCCTCTCCGGACTTTTATGAAGGGAAGACACTGCCAGTGGTCAAAACATTTGTTTCAGGGATGAAACGCCAACTTTTGTGCTGCAGAAAAATGGCGAAATTTGTGTCCAGAAAGTGCCCGACACTTTGAAATCTGCACGCTTGTGCTGCACACACCTCTTCCATTTCCACAAGAGACTCATAGTTTTATGAGGGAAAGTGTGCTATGAAATGCCTGGGGACATTGACGAGTTGTTGCAGTTTGCGGCTGCTCTCCACCGAGGCATTCTTTTCGGGCATACAGTGGTGACTTTTCTGTGTGAAAATCAAGCTGGTACTAGTCAGGTAGAATCAACACAAAAACTTGTGACGTCACAGTGCACCGACGTCACAGTGCACCGAAAACCACGTGACCACTACTTGACCCCAGGCGACTTGTCTTGGTTAGCCCCGCAACACTAAATCTTCAACTACAACAACAACAATTTTTTTCAATTTTTACAATATTTTTCCAGAGATGTTTGTAACATTTGGCATTCGATTTTCAAGTTTTTGGAGATACTTGAAAACCTTGGACTTTTCCTTTAAAATGTTTCTTTCCGTCGAGAAGGCCAACACATTAGGGTCCGTAGGTCGGTTACGTTTTTGCATTGAAGTGTTGTTATGTTTTATTCGACACAGCGTGTGGGCTTTTATTCGCCGGAAATCGTGCTAGTTGTGTCCCCTGCATGTCGGAGACCGTGGTACATTTCCTTGTAAGGTCTGGAAACTGGAGTTTTGTCATTAGCAAACAAATTCTAGGGTCTGTAGAAACTAAAGGGTCGGTCGGAGAATGGGAAACCTTATAAGATGTTTGGTGGCTTATTGCCAGACCAGCCGAAGGCCGAGGTTGATAAAGATGAAAACCGAAGGCGACATGCTCCGCGAGGACCAGCACAAAAGTTGGTCTGACAACAAGCCACCAAACATCGTTTTTTTCATCATTTTGGATGAACAAAAGTAAGCACAATAGTGCACGGGATCCCTATTCTGAACGTAGTTTTTAGAATGCAATCAATTCAGGGCCCCAAATTAGCGCGTCAGAAGTTCCAGATAACAGGTCAAACTTGTCTGTGACGTCAATGGTAACTCGTTCGTCGCTTTTTTTCCAGTCTGAAAATGTACAGAGCTGCCATCATTGTTGCGAGTTCAGTAAGCTTTTGGCATATTCCTTTTCTTGTAAGTCTTGTATGACTTTTCGTTGTGCTTTTTGCGATTACAGAGATAAGTTGCAACTTGACCATGAGTCGCCGCGGTAATTGGCAACATTGATCGGGTCTTTGAGAGTAAATGCTTACAATCGTTGTCCTCGGAAACACAAATCCAAAGACGCGATGGTTCCACACATGCAATAATCAGCCTCATTGGCTTTTACTTTAACAATCCACGTTTCACCTGAAAGCTCAAACCCATTCTCCACCTCAATGTGTTACATTTGGGAACAGTGCTATTTGTTACCCAGCTGGTTATGAATGAAAACTCGTGGAAATGATGTTCGTATCTTTGTCCGCTTGTTCTTTTTCTTCTTTGTTTTCTTCTTCTTCTTCTTTGTCTGGCATGCTTGATGGGCAGTTTTCAAGAGTACTTCACCAACATATCTTTCAGTTCACCCAAGTTATTTCCCCTTTCATCATTGATTACTCGCCGACAGGCCTGATTATTCAATTAGTGTGATGAATCAACCTTTTGTTCATCAAGAAAATAGCCGCAGCGGGTAGTGATTAACACAGGGTCAACTGAAGTCCAAACATTTAAAGGCACATTCCGTCCTGTGTAAACAAGTTGCTTTCACAATCTCTGATCGGCTCGGGTAGTGATTAACACAGGGTCAACTGAAGTCCAAACATTTAAAGGCACATTCCGTCCTGTGTAAACAAGTTGCTTTCACAATCTCTGATCGGCTCGGGTAGTGATTAACACAGGGTCAACTGAAGTCCAAACATTTAAAGGCACATTCCGTCCTGTGTAAACAAGTTGCTTTCACAATCTCTGATCGGCTCGGGTAGTGATTAACACAGGGTCAACTGAAGTCCAAACATTTAAAGGCACATTCCGTCCTGTGTAAACAAGTTGCTTTCACAATCTCTGATCGGCTCGGGTAGTGATTAACACAGGGTCAACTGAAGTCCAAACATTTAAAGGCACATTCCGTCCTGTGTAAACAAGTTGCTTTCACAATCTCTGATCGGCTCGGGTAGTGATTAACACAGGGTCAACTGAAGTCCAAACATTTAAAGGCACATTCCGTCCTGTGTAAACAAGTTGCTTTCACAATCTCTGATCGGCTCGGGTAGTGATTAACACAGGGTCAACTGAAGTCCAAACATTTAAAGGCACATTCCGTCCTGTGTAAACAAGTTGCTTTCACAATCTCTGATCGGCTCGGGTAGTGATTAACACAGGGTCAACTGAAGTCCAAACATTTAAAGGCACATTCCGTCCTGTGTAAACAAGTTGCTTTCACAATCTCTGATCGGCTCGGGTAGTGATTAACACAGGGTCAACTGAAGTCCAAACATTTAAAGGCACATTCCGTCCTATGTAAACAAGTTGCTTTCACAATCTCTGACCGGCTCGGGTAGTGATTAACACAGGGTCAACTGAAGTCCAAACATTTAAAGGCACATTCCGTCCTATGTAAACAAGTTGCTTTCACAATCTCTGATCGGCTCGGGTAGTGATTAACACAGGGTCAACTGAAGTCCAAACATTTAAAGGCACATTCCGTCCTATGTAAACAAGTTGCTTTCACAATCTCTGATCGGCTCGGGTAGTGATTAACACAGGGTCAACTGAAGTCCAAACATTTAAAGGCACATTCCGTCCTATGTAAACAAGTTGCTTTCACAATCTCTGATCGGCTCGGGTAGTGATTAACACAGGGTCAACTGAAGTCCAAACATTTAAAGGCACATTCCGTCCTATGTAAACAAGTTGCTTTCACAATCTCTGATCGGCTCGGGTAGTGATTAACACAGGGTCAACTGAAGTCCAAACATTTAAAGGCACATTCCGTCCTATGTAAACAAGTTGCTTTCACAATCTCTGATCGGCTCGGGTAGTGATTAACACAGGGTCAACTGAAGTCCAAACATAGGCACATTCCGTCCTATGTAAACAAGTTGCTTTCACAATCTCTGATCGGCTCGGGTAGTGATTAACACAGGGTCAACTGAAGTCCAAACATTTAAAGGCACATTCCGTCCTATGTAAACAAGTTGCTTTCACAATCTCTGATCGGCTCGGGTAGTGATTAACACAGGGTCAACTGAAGTCCAAACATTTAAAGGCACATTCCGTCCTATGTAAACAAGTTGCTTTCACAATCTCTGATCGGCTCGGGTAGTGATTAACACAGGGTCAACTGAAGTCCAAACATTTAAAGGCACATTCCGTCCTGTGTAAACAAGTTGCTTTCACTATCTCTGATCGGCTCGGGTAGTGATTAACACAGGGTCAACTGAAGTCCAAACATTTAAAGGCACATTCCGTCCTATGTAAACAAGTTGCTTTCACAATCTCTGATCGGCTCGGGTAGTGATTAACACAGGGTCAACTGAAGTCCAAACATTTAAAGGCACATTCCGTCCTGTGTAAACAAGTTGCTTTCACTATCTCTGACCGGCTCGGGTAGTGATTAACACAGGGTCAACTGAAGTCCAAACATTTAAAGGCACATTCCGTCCTATGTAAACAAGTTGCTTTCACAATCTCTGATCGGCTCGGGTAGTGATTAACACAGGGTCAACTGAAGTCCAAACATTTAAAGGCACATTCCGTCCTGTGTAAACAAGTTGCTTTCACAATCTCTGATCGGCTCGGGTAGTGATTAACACAGGGTCAACTGAAGTCCAAACATTTAAAGGCACATTCCGTCCTGTGTAAACAAGTTGCTTTCACAATCTCTGATCGGCTCGGGTAGTGATTAACACAGGGTCAACTGAAGTCCAAACATTTAAAGGCACATTCCGTCCTATGTAAACAAGTTGCTTTCACAATCTCTGATCGGCTCGGGTAGTGATTAACACAGGGTCAACTGAAGTCCAAACATTTAAAGGCACATTCCGTCCTGTGTAAACAAGTTGCTTTCACAATCTCTGATCGGCTCGGGTAGTGATTAACACAGGGTCAACTGAAGTCCAAACATTTAAAGGCACATTCCGTCCTGTGTAAACAAGTTGCTTTCACAATCTCTGACCGGCTCGGGTAGTGATTAACACAGGGTCAACTGAAGTCCAAACATTTAAAGGCACATTCCGTCCTGTGTAAACAAGTTGCTTTCACAATCTCTGATCGGCTCGGGCTTTCACATGAGACAAGACTATCCTTCCTCTTGGAAAGATACTTCTTCTTCTGCGTTTGTGGGCTGAAACTCCCACGTACACTCGTGTTTTTGCACGATTGGATTTTTACGTGTATGACCGTTTTTACCCCGCCAAAAAGGCAGCCATATATACGCCGCTTTGCTTCAGCGGATGAAATAGAATTCCTTTTAACTAGGCCAAATAGGGCATCCCGCACATCAACATGAATTCTTTTTGAACAAGCGGTGAAGAAGGCTTCTTCAACAAGATTCCACACTTTGCTTATTTTTATACAATAATAAAAGAAATGTTCGATATAATCTGTCTCTTCTGTACAATGTGTACAACTAATACTCTCAGCAATGCCCATTTTATACAATATAATGTTCGTTGGATAAATGTTATGAGTTATTTTCCAGTGTAGCAGTCTCAATCTTACTTCTTTTGATGCGTTGCTTGGTATCTGCCGAATGTCCTTGTTTATTTCAATTCCCATCTTTCTTTTCCAGAAACTGACTGCAATAGTGTCAGTTTGATAAGCGTCTACCATTAATTTACGAAACTGCCTGGGTTTAAATGTACTTATTTTTTGATAATCCATTACCTTCATAGCTTGTATTCCATTATCATTCATCTTCAAAAAAAGGGATGCTATTGCTGTGCGAATTGCCCCATATTCAAATAGTCTTGTTGGTTTATGCCCAACTCTTTCACAAATCCTGTGAAATGGTAAAAACATATTATTCTCGTATAAATCCTTCACATAGCATATATCAGATGTAACCCAATCACGTAGAAACATTGTCTTGCCACGATAAGCAATTAGAGAGTTATTCCATAGGCATAAATTCTCCAGCTGGGTCATTTTTTTCACGCATGGTAATATCTTTTCATGGTTGTCAAGCCAACATTCTAAAACGCTTTTCCAGAACTTGTTTGTAATCAACCCCAACCCTTAAAATAAGGCTGGTTTGACGTTTGCTTGAAAGCAGCATAGATTTTTTCCGAGTTTGGAGAACATACTGAGTGGAATACTTTTCCAAGCTTCTTCGTTTGGTTGCAGTAATTTCGAAAACCATCCAAGTACAAAGGATTTTTGAAAGTCACCCAAGTCAATAATATTTAGGCCACCTTTACTTGTTTCCTGGCACATAACTTTTCGTTTTACCTTTTCATAGGCTTTTGTGTATGAAAATCTTTTTTTCCAAATGAATCTGAAAAACATTGAGTTCAGTTTACATATGATCTTTTCGGGTATTAATCAAAGCTTGCAAAGCATGTGTTAATTGAGGGATCAAAAGTGATTTTACAAGGCAAATCTTTCCCATTATACTGCAGTTTCTCTTAGACCACTTAATCATTGTGCTCTGAATATGATTAATTTTTTCCGTCCAGTTTTCTTCGATTTCCGAGGCTTCTAAATTATTACTAAAATATATACCAAGAATTTTGACTTTTGATTTAATAATAATAATAATAATAATAATAATAAGAAGAACATTTATATAGCGCTAAATCAAAAACTTTCGTTAAAAAGGCTTGCTCTAAGCGCTTGACATCTAAACTAAAACGTCATTCACACTCTTTACAATGATGTACAAGAACTTCATGTCACACTCTTTCATTCAGTATAGCACCATTCACACAGTTGTTATTCTGTACAAGACAATAAGTTAGTCTAACATTTAGAATGTTCATAAGATGAAAACAAGAAAAAACCAGACTGATTAAAACAACTGCTTAGTGCTAACAAAGCATGAATCTTAATGATAACGTAATACATGTTTCACTGTTAAGACCATAAAAAAACCTATGTGCTAAAATAACTTCAAACTTTTAAGAACTTCTTATAAGATACACAGCACATCTAGATAAACACCAGAATGATAAAACAAAAGGCAACTCGTTAAAACTATTAAATGCATCAATGTCTAAAACACGAAAGACTCAAATATAAGATACACAATTCTCTAGAATTGTTTATTAAAAAACTGAAACCGACCTGCTCAAAGTAATGATTTCCATCTGAAGCCACATGGCTGCTCCTCAGAGTACTTCTGTGAACCCAACCACATGGCCTCCGATTTCAGTCTGTTCACAGCCAGTCCTGAGAACTTGGAGAAATATGACACCAATGTCAGAGCATTTTGCACATCATCAGTGCCTTTCAGAAAAAGCGTAATATCATCAGCGTACAAGATCATTCTCAATAGTCTTTCTTGATTAGTACTATTGGCTGATGGCAAGAATACCCCTTTAACTGACTGATCTGCCCTCATCTTGACTGCCAGCAGCTCTAAGGCGAGCACGAAGGCCATTGGTGAGAATGAGCAGCCTTGTCGAATTCCAGCGTTCATTTCTATAGGCTCTGACAACCACCCCATATAATTTACACAACTTACTGTTTCGTTCATGAGCGTAGTGACCCATCTAACAAAAGTGTTACCAAAATTGAAGCGTTTAAAGGCATACATTATGTATTCTTTTGATATTGTGTCGAAAGCAGCTTTGTAGTCTAGAGCTAGGAGTAGCCCTGGTTTGTTCGTTTGTTTGAGATGTGTAATTATATCATCAATCATTCTAACTGCTGTGCTACTATTTCTGCGTTTCATAAAACCAAACTGATGATTGTGTTCGTGTTGATGACGGCTTCATAAGACAAATCAGCGAATCTAACGTGAGGAAGACGTTTATGTACAAATCACCGAACCCAACCCATTTTTTGTGTGCATTTTTCTGAAGAATAAACGGCATGTGGTTGATTTCATCCGTTTAATGCTTGTAGAAACGAGCCATAAGGCTTTAGAATAAAATATTTCACGCATTGCTTGGCCATCTGATCACAGATGAGGTCGCAGTTTGTATAGGTTGAATCTATGAATCGGCCAGAGATAGATCTGCATTTCTGCTACGACTTTCCAGATTATCAACAGCGGGTTCATGGTCGGAATCAAGAGATCAAATTTGCGTGGCTCCCAATATTTCATTAAAGATTTCCATTTTCTGGTTTCTGCGGCTGCGCAAGTTATTTTCCAAGGTCATGGCCGAACTTTAATTTAGGCCTACGGAGAAATATCGCTGGATATTTTCTCCCTAGATTAACAGAGACAAAGAAGGGAAGTCATGCTGTATTGGACAATACAATGCTGTTATTGTTATTATTATTGCTATTGTTATTGTTACTCTTTGACAAAAGAGTAGATTGTGCCCCTTGAAATACATTGCTCTGATTGGTTGGTCGCACGTTGCAATCACACTGCATGCGTCAAAAAGAGGATCCAGTCTATTCTCAATCACACTGCATGCGTCAAAAAGAGGATCCAGTCTATTCTCAATCACACTGCATGCGTCAAAAAGAGGATCCAGTCTATTCTCAATCACACTGCATGCGTCAAAAAGAGGATCCAGTCTACTCTCAATCACACTGCATGCGTCAAAAAGAGGATCCAGTCTATTCTCAATCACACTGCATGCGTCAAAAAGAGGATCCAGTCTATTCTCAATCACACTGCATGCGTCAAAAAGAGGATCCAGTCTATTCTCAATCACACTGCATGCGTCAAAAAGAGGATCCAGTCTATTCTCAATCACACTGCATGCGTCAAAAAGAGGATCCAGTCTATTCTCAATCACACTGCATGCGTCAAAAAGAGGATCCAGTCTATTCTCAATCACACTGCATGCGTCAAAAAGAGGATCCAGTCTATTCTCAATCACACTGCATGCGTCAAAAAGAGGATCCAGTCTATTCTCAATCACACTGCATGCGTCAAAAAGAGGATCCAGTCTATTCTCAATCACACTGCATGCGTCAAAAAGAGGATCCAGTCTATTCTCAATCACACTGCATGCGTCACAAAGAGGATCCAGTCTATTCTCAATCACACTGCATGCGTCAAAAAGAGGATCCAGTCTATTCTCAATCACACTGCATGCGTCAAAAAGAGGATCCAGTCTATTCTCAATCACACTGCATGCGTCAAAAAGAGGATCCAGTCTATTCTCAATCACACTGCATGCGTCAAAAAGAGGATCCAGTCTATTCTCAATCACACTGCATGCGTCAAAAAGAGGATCCAGTCTATTCTCAATCACACTGCATGCGTCAAAAAGAGGATCCAGTCTATTCTCAATCACACTGCATGCGTCAAAAAGAGGATCCAGTCTATTCTCAATCACACTGCATGCGTCAAAAAGAGGATCCAGTCTATTCTCAATCACACTGCATGCGTCAAAAAGAGGATCCAGTCTATTCTCAATCACACTGCATGCGTCAAAAAGAGGATCCAGTCTATTCTCAATCACACTGCATGCGTCAAAAAGAGGATCCAGTCTATTCTCAAAAGCAGCACTGCATGCGTCAAAAAGAGGATCCAGTCTATTCTCAATCACACTGCATGCGTCAAAAAGAGGATCCAGTCTATTCTCAATCACACTGCATGCGTCAAAAAGAGGATCCAGTCTATTCTCAATCACACTGCATGCGTCAAAAAGAGGATCCAGTCTATTCTCAATCACACTGCATGCGTCAAAAAGAGGATCCAGTCTATTCTCAATCACACTGCATGCGTCAAAAAGAGGATCCAGTCTATTCTCAATCACACTGCATGCGTCAAAAAGAGGATCCAGTCTATTCTCAATCACACTGCATGCGTCAAAAAGAGGATCCAGTCTATTCTCAAAAGCAGCACTGCATGCGTCAAAAAGAGGATCCAGTCTATTCTCAATCACACTGCATGCGTCAAAAAGAGGATCCAGTCTATTCTCAATCACACTGCATGCGTCAAAAAGAGGATCCAGTCTATTCTCAAAAGCAGCACTGCATGCGTCAAAAAGAGGATCCAGTCTATTCTCAATCACACTGCATGCGTCAAAAAGAGGATCCAGTCTATTCTCAATCACACTGCATGCGTCAAAAAGAGGATCCAGTCTATTCTCAATCACACTGCATGCGTCAAAAAGAGGATCCAGTCTATTCTCAATCACACTGCATGCGTCAAAAAGAGGATCCAGTCTATTCTTAAAAGCAGCACTGCATGCGTCAAAAAGAGGATCCAGTCTATTCTCAATCACACTGCATGCGTCAAAAAGAGGATCCAGTCTATTCTCAATCACACTGCATGCGTCAAAAAGAGGATCCAGTCTATTCTCAATCACACTGCATGCGTCAAAAAGAGGATCCAGTCTATTCTCAATCACACTGCATGCGTCAAAAAGAGGATCCAGTCTATTCTCAATCACACTGCATGCGTCAAAAAGAGGATCCAGTCTATTCTCAATCACACTGCATGCGTCAAAAAGAGGATCCAGTCTATTCTCAATCACACTGCATGCGTCAAAAAGAGGATCCAGTCTATTCTCAAGCAGCACTGCATGCGTCAAAAAGAGGATCCAGTCTATTCTCAATCACACTGCATGCGTCAAAAAGAGGATCCAGTCTATTCTCAATCACACTGCATGCGTCAAAAAGAGGATCCAGTCTATTCTCAATCACACTGCATGCGTCAAAAAGAGGATCCAGTCTATTCTCAATCACACTGCATGCGTCAAAAAGAGGATCCAGTCTATTCTCAATCACACTGCATGCGTCAAAAAGAAGATCCAGTCTATTCTCAATCACACTGCATGCGTCAAAAAGAGGATCCAGTCTATTCTCAATCACACTGCATGCGTCAAAAAGAGGATCCAGTCTATTCTCAAGCAGCACTGCATGCGTCAAAAAGAGGATCCAGTCTATTCTCAATCACACTGCATGCGTCAAAAAGAGGATCCAGTCTATTCTCAATCACACTGCATGCGTCAAAAAGAGGATCCAGTCTATTCTCAATCACACTGCATGCGTCAAAAAGAGGATCCAGTCTATTCTCAATCACACTGCATGCGTCAAAAAGAGGATCCAGTCTATTCTCAATCACACTGCATGCGTCAAAAAGAGGATCCAGTCTATTCTCAATCACACTGCATGCGTCAAAAAGAGGATCCAGTCTATTCTCAATCACACTGCATGCGTCAAAAAGAGGATCCAGTCTATTCTCAATCACACTGCATGCGTCAAAAAGAGGATCCAGTCTATTCTCAAGCAGCACTGCCGCGCGGCCGAGTTCATTTGTTTCCCATACTGCTACACGTTGCGTGAAAAAAGGCCAAGTACTCATCATAATCCCTAACGCGGCATGAGGTCCTGCTGACGCAACGTAGGTGAGCGGAGCCCTTAACGGCATCGTAGGGCTAAGTTCTTGTTTACAGATACATGTCCCGCTTCTTTATTGATCCTTCTGATGGACGCATCAGTGTGGTAGGCGTTGTAGTGTGCGCTTTGCAGTTAGCGCTCTTCCAGAACGAAATCGTTTCATTGGGACTCTGTGATGGTCCGGGGAGAGATCATCTCACGACGTAGGGCATCCCAGCACCGATTAGTGGGTAGCTTAAGTAGTGATCGGTGTCGGGGTCAGATGTTGCAGTTCTTCGTTGTAAGAAACACTATTGTTGTTCATTTATAAATAGAGGGTTGTCTAAAGTAACAAGCTGTAGCGTTGTTTTCGCTGTCATGTTTGAAAATAAATGTTCTGTAGACAGTCATCAATTATGTGTGTGTGTGTGTGTGTGTGTGTGTGTGTGTGTGTGTGTGTGTTTGTGTGTGTATGCCTGTGTGTCTGTGTATGTATGTGTGTGTGTGTGTGCGTGTGTGTGTGTGTGTGTGAGTGTGTGTGTGTGTGTGTGTGTGTGTGTGTGTGTGTGTGTTTTATTGGGCAGTCCATTTTTGAAACAGCAAGCCTGTTAGCAAGCTTGACTAAATTATTTTGTAAGCAAACCAAATGTCTCTTACATTGTCAAAAACTAAATCCTACTTGATGCATATCGGTGTATCCTTGGTGTGCCTTTGTCGAAAACAAGACGTTCCAAATGGAAACTTTTCGTCATTATCTCTAAAACCCAGTTTCCTTGTTTTCGTTGCTTTTGCCAGTTTCCGAAACCTGTGTACCCGTTAATGAAGTCACTGATTCCCCCTTTGTAAAACAAAGTAGCTCCCAAGCCTCATTTCTGAATTGTGTACCTGTCAAGCAATACAGGTAGAAATTCACAACACTGTTGCTGTACCTCAACAATTGCATCACATTATACCAAAAAAGTAGGGCCGCAGCTTGGGCTTCGTTTTGATCAGAATAGAGCAAAGTATATGGCATTATGATCAAGTAAAGAGATAAAGGCGATGACAACACAAAAAACGTCACAGACACAACTACAAGGGTCATTGTCAAAGATGACACTTTCTTTGTTCTGGAAGTCAGCATGTCAGACTGACCTGATGCCAGTGTAGCACGAGCTTTGCGAACTGCATCAGCAACCTTCCATACCAGGATCGAATTACTGACAATGAGAATCAAAAAAGGAAGCAACGAAAACATCAGAGTATCAATCCATGGCCAGACTTTGAACAGAAAGAAGCTGTACTCTTCCAAAACAACGTACGTGGAACACCACACATCCGTACTGTTTTCACGGGAAGTAATGTCCGACCCATAGAAGAAATGAGAATTAATAACAGAAAATAAGACTATCAATCCTGCAACGTAAAACGTTGCTTTCTTTTGCGTGCAAATGAGATTCACTTTGTGAGGCCATATAACAGACGCTGCGCGTTGAACCGTCATGGCAACCAACATCCAAGCAGACAGTACAACTGTCGTGTAGTAAAAGACAGCCCAACATTTGCACAGTACACGATGTGTTGACAACAAATCAAAACCAAAAGTGAAATCTACCCACAACGGAAAAAGTCCAGAGTACAGTAGACATAAGTCAGACACGGCCAGTGTTCTGAAGAACAGGCTCAGAGTGGAGACTGACTGTCGTCTGCTGAAAAGCAGTATAATCATAATGTTACCGAACGTACCAAATAGGAATATGATCGGTGGTACTACGTACAACGTTATTTTGTTCGCTTCCACAAACAAAGAAACCTGTTTACTGTCTGCATTAAGTGTTACATCTGGAACAAAATCTGACAAGTTATCTATGGCTGCAGTTGTAATTGCGCCTAAATCCATTCTTGCAATGAACGCCGTGTGCTGTAAAAACAATTTTCCCAGAATAGTGCTAAGGTATCAAGGTCAGATCAGCTGACTTGTATTAATCCTAGATACATTCTTTAAAAAAAATCGAACTTGCAAGCAAAATCCCGTTCAATATACTCGCAGTATATTAGATTTAAGATGTTTCCTTCAGTTGATCTCAGTTCAAAGTTTGTAGAAAACGTTTTACGTTGAAATTAGTTCTGATGTGGTGATGTCAATAGCTGTTGAACAAGTATACGATGTTTGTTGGGTTGACTAAGGCTTTTCCATCTAGTTTCCTGCACACACACAATGAGGTAGCCAACCTTAGATAAACGATATACAAACAAACTAATTCATGTCTTTTAAGACACTGACAAAATTGTCGCACAAATGCCTGGTCAACACGCAGGTGCAATTAAAAACAAATCGCGTAAGGCGAAAATACAACATTTAGTCAAGCAGCTGTCGAACTCACAGAATGAAACTGAACGCAATGCAACGCAGCAAGACCGTATACTCGTAGCATCGTCAGTCCACAGCTCACGGCAAAGGCAGTGAAGTTGCGCTGAGAAGGATAGCACGTTTTTCTGTACCTCTCTTCGTTTTAACTTTCTGAGCGTGTTTTAATCCAAACATATCATATCTATATGTTTTTTGGAATCAGGAACCGACAAGGAATAAGATGAAAGTGTTTTTAAATTGATTTCGAAAATTTAATTTTGCTAATAATTTTTATATATTTAATTTTCAGAGCTTGTTTTTAATCCAAATATAACATGTTTATATGTTTTTGGAATCAGCAAATAATGGAGAATAAGATGACTAAATGTAAACAAGTCGCGTAAGGCGAAATTACTACATTTAGTCAAGCTGTGGAACTCACAGAATGAAACTGAACGTAGTCCGCCGCTAGTGCAAAAGGCAGTGAAAGTGACGAGCTTGTTTTTGCGCGGTAGCGGTTGCGCTGTGCTTCATAGCAGGCTTTGCTGTACCTCTCTTCGTTTTAACTTTCTGAGCGTGTTTTTAATCCAAACATATCATATCTATATGTTTTTGGAATCAGGAACCGACAAGGAATAAGATGAAATAGTTTTTAAAACGATTTCGGAAATTTAATTTTGATCATAATGTTTATATTTTTAATTTTCAGAGCTAGTTTTTAATCCAAATATAACATATCTATATGTTTTTGGAATCAGAAAATAAGGAAGAATAAGATGAACGTAAATTTGAATCGTTTTTAAAAAAAAATATTTTTTTTACAATTTTCAGATTTTTAATGACCAAAGTCATAAATTAATTTTTAAGCCACCAAAATGAAATGCAATACCAAAGTCCGGCCTTCGTCGAAGATTGCTTGGCCAAAATTGCAATCAATTTGATTGAAAAATAAGGGAGTGACAGTTCCGCATCAACTTTTACAAAAAGCCGGATATGACGTCATCAAAGGTATTTATCGAAAAAAAGAAAAAAACGTCCCGGGATATCATACCCAGAAACTCTCATGTAAAATTTCATAAAGATCGGTCCAGTAGTTTAGTCTGACTCGCTCTACACACACACACAGACAGACAGACACACACACACACACACACACACACACTCGCACGCACACACACACACACACACACACACACACACACACATACACCTCGACCCTCGTCTCGATTCCCCCCTCTATGTTAAAACATTTAGTCAAAATTGACTAAATGTAAAAAGATTCTCGTAAAAACTTTATTGTGATAAACAGTTGTTTTGCCTTTGATTGCATACCCTTATATTTTTAGCTACTGCTAGTTTTTTCTTGGTATCTGAATTGCATTTAATACTCTGAATTGCCCCTCAATATATATTTTTTTTAAAAGATGATACATTGTATCTGTGATGGGCAATGTGTGTCATAATTATGTCTTACATTGTCAGTGAAAAAGTCGGTTGGGAACTGTGTTTGTCGGTTTTACGCTTCACTGAAGGAAATATGATTTTAATGTGTAAACCAAAACACTCTGATGAAATTCATGTAAACGGGATGAAGCAGTACAATATATTTCATGAAGTAACTGTCTGTTGATTGAGCGTGCAGGATCCTGTTTATTAAACATCGCACTGGCAGCGATGACGTCACACAGGCAGGCTGATCTTTCTTAACCCAGTGTGGGATTTTCAGTGGGGCGACCACCCCCAACCCAGCGCGTCCCCGGGTGGCGGATAGGGGAACGATCTTCAGATATGGAGATCAGCCGCTTGCGGCCGCGGACCAAACTGGCTCCGGGTGGGATCCCGGAAAATCCTCCCCCCTGTGCTCTCAGGGTAGGACGTACGGGCCATGAGCTAAGGGTGAGGTAACCCCGACAGAAAACCCCGAATGCTGAAGACGGAGGACCCGGGCCGCACGGCGCATTCTAACAAACCACGGGTACACGCACTTACGCAAATGATGACACAATCAACCAGCACAGATGAAAATGGCGCTCGCCCATTGAGGACCCCCCAGGGTGGAGCAGCGTCGGGTCCCATGCCTCAAAGGGACCCAGCCCCAACTACTGGAGGTCCCTCCCGTCCGTCTTGTCACGCCAGGGGACGCGGGAGGAAAGTGACTGGCACCACCACAACCAGGAAGAAACCCAGTCAGCAGCGACCTTTTCAGGTCATGCACTGGAACGCAGAAAGTATCCTGAACAAGAAGACAGAGTTGGAGCATATCCTGCATGAGAAGAACATCAACATCTGCTGTATTCAGGAGACGCACCTGACACCCCAAAAGTCCTTCAAAGTGAGAGGCTACCAATGTCTTAGGTCCGACAGAACAGACCGAAGCAAAGGAGGAATCCTGACCCTCATCAGGAACAACATCAATGCCTGTTTGATAGAAACGCACATGGAGGACTCCGAATATCAGGTGATTCGAATCCAGACGAAGACATCAGAATTCCATCTTGTCAACTTCTACTGCCCCAATGATAGACACCTCGCCCTTGACACGATCCCCGCAAAGGCCTCCAACTTCATTGTGGTGGGTGACTTCAACAGTCATTCACAGAGTTGGGGATATGACCACCTGGATCGGAGAGGAGAAGAGGTGGAGAACTGGCAGGACGACAAAGGTCTCATCCTTTTGAACAGTCCCTTTGACTGCCCTACATTCTACTCCAGAAGATGGCACACTACATCAACTCCTGACCTAGCCTTCTGCACGGAAGACATGCACCAGCTAACCAGCAGAGAGGTCGGAGAACAGCTAGGTGGAAGTGACCATCGGCCAGTCTTTTTGACCCTGGGCATGGAGTCCTGCACTGAAGCTTCCTTCCCACGGTGGAACTACAAAAGAGCAAACTGGTTCCTCTTTAGACACCGCACCAGCGAACTCACCAGAGACATCAGAGTCGAGGGTCGAGACATCAATATGGTGGCGAAGGACTTCAACATGAGCATCCTCAGAGCAGCGCGTGAGTCCATTCCCAGGGGTGCCAGGAGAGACTATAAGCCCTACTGGAGCAATGAATTGCAGGAACTGGATGATGATCTGGCAGACGCCAGAAGGGAAGCAGAAGTCAACCCGTCACAAAACAACAACATCCGCCTCCAGGAAGCCAAAGCCAAATTTCTCAAAAAGAAGCTACAGGCAAGACGGAGAAGCTGGCAAGAGAAAACAAGCTCTCTGAACCTTGAGAAGGATGGCAGAAAGCTCTGGAGGCTCACCAAGCAGTTGAATGATGAGAACACCAGCAGAGGAAAGATCACATTAGAAGAGAACGGGAAGGTGCTAACTGGAAAGCATGCTGCCAACCAATTTGCTGAAAGCTATGCAGCTGAGAGCAACCTCCATGTTAGCCCCGAGAAACAGAGAGAAGCAAGAAGAGAGAAAAGAGAGAGACCTGCCAGACAGTCGACAGTGGACGCCATGAGTCAACCACTCACACTCCACGAGCTGCACTCAGCTCTGAAAAAGTCAAAGGCGAAGAAGTCCACTGGCCCAGACGGCATCACCAACGAGATGCTAACCCACCTTGGTAGTGCAGCAGAGAACAAGCTACTCGAGGTCTTCAACAGCAGCTGGCAAGAAGGATCGCTACCACAACTCTGGCGAGAAGCGATCATGATCCCCATCTTAAAAAAAGGGAAGGATCCAAAGAAGGCCACCAGCTATCGCCCAATCAGCCTCACCAGCTGTGTTGTGAAGACCCTGGAGAGAATTGTGAACGAGCGCCTCAGGTGGTACCTGGAATCCAGGAACCTCCTCGCCCCTGAACAAGCTGGATTCCGACAGTTCCGGAGCACTGAAGATCAGGTCACTTACCTGGCGCAAGAAGTTGAAGATGCCTTTCAGGAACAGAAGCTGGTCTTCGTCACCTGGATAGATCTTCAGAAGGCCTTTGACAAGGTCTGGAAAGATGGACTCCTTGTAAAACTGCTGAGGAAAGGCGTGTCCAGCAACATGTACCAGTGGATTCGCTCTTACCTCTATAACCGCAGGGCAAGAGTTAACGTCGACCAGACCAAAAGCAAGAAGTTCCTCCTTCGTCATGGCGTCCCTCAGGGCGGAGTCCTCTCCCCCACACTCTTCCTTCTCTTCATCGACGATCTGGTGTCTGAGATGCCCAAGGGGATCAAAGCTGCTCTCTACGCAGACGACCTTGTGATCTGGTGCAAGGAGGAGCACGCAAGTACTGCCACCTACAGAATGCAGCAGGCGGCAGATAGGCTGAACGCATGGGCAGAAGATTGGTGCGTCTCCATCAACAAGGAGAAATCCTCCACCACCCTATTCACACTGTCGCCAAAGCAGAAAGCCGGAACCATTAGGCTTGGTGGAACTCCTCTGAGAGAGGATGAAGAAGCAACGTACCTTGGTGTCACCTTTGATAGACGGCAGACCTGGAAACCACACATTGCACAGGCAGAGACGAAGGCCCGGCGCAAGCTAGCCATACTCAGGAAGCTGGCAGGTACCACCTGGGGAGCGAACGAGAAGATACTGAAGACAGTATACCAGGGAACAATCAGACCCCACCTCGAGTACGGCTCCACAGCGTGGTCAACCTCAGCCAAGACAAACCTGCAGAGCCTTGACCGTGTGCAAAACCAGGCCCTCCGACTCATCACCGGTGCAATGAAATCCACGCCCATCAAGGAAATGGAGAAGCTTACCACCATCCAACCCCTCTGTCAGAGAAGAGAAGCCAAGACTATGGTACAGGCCGAGAAGCTCAAGTGCCTACCCGACCACCCCATGAAGCACAGACTGAGCAACCTCACCAAGAACCGGCTTAAACGGAGCAGTTTTGTACACGAGAGCAAGAGACTTTCTCGACAGTACAGGGAAGTCCTTCCACAGAACACTCTACCTCTGACTCAAGAAGAAGAGGAAACCCCCAAGGCAACAGAGAAACCAGGCATCCAGATCTGCACCAGTGTTCCACATGTTACCTCAGGAGAAGATCAGAATGACACAGCTCGACAGGCACTCACCTTAGCCCTGATCGACGAACAGTACCCAAAAGAGGCGTGGATCCATGTATACACCGATGGATCAGCAACTAACGCCGTGCTCAATGGAGGTGCAGGCATTCTCATCCAGTTCCCTGGGGGACATACAGCTACATCCAGCGTTGCCACTGGCAAACACTGCACAAACTATAAAGCAGAAGCAGAAGCTCTCATGCAGGCCGCCTCCTTCGTTCAGGACTCCGCAGACCCTTGCTTTCAAGTTGTCTTCCTCTCGGACGCCCTTTCAGTCCTTCAGGCCCTAGAGAACGACAAACTCCCACAGCTGGCCAAAGCATTACAGACAGTCAGACAAACCAGAAGAGTTGTCCTCCAGTGGATACCAGCACACTGTGGGATACCAGGAAATGAAAGGGCAGATGAGCTGGCAAAAGAAGGAGCCGTGGAAGACCAACCTGAAAACAGTGTCAGCTTTAGTGAGCAGAAGACAATCATCAAGGCATTGATGAGGCCAAGGACAAACAGAGATGACTACCACACAATGTCCAGAGAGCAGCAAGTCAACCTCATCAGGCTGCGTACTGGCCACAACAGGCTCAATGCTCACATGAACCGAAAGTTCAAGCTGGCGCCATCACCAACCTGTGCCTGCGGTCAAGAGGACCAAACAGCGGAACACATCTTACAGCGATGTCCCTTACTAGATGAGGAACGAAAAGAAGTGTGGCCGTCACCAACTCCCTTGCAGACCAAACTATACGGCAGTCGACAGGAGTTGGAGAAAACGACAACATTTATCACCAGTGCTGGACTGATTGTGTAACCTCTGCGAACGCCAAGAAGAAGAAGACACGTGTCGTCAAGGATACAGGTAGGCAAGGTGTGCAGTCTTCAATGATCCCTGTATAATGGTCGGAAAGATTGCCGCGAACAATGTGCTTCACAACCCGAACAGTGGGAGGAGGAAGGAAAGTGATTTGTTTGTTTGTTTGTTTGTTTGCTTAACGCCCAGCCGACCACGAAGGACCATATCAGGGCGGTGCTGCTTTGACATATAACGTGCGCCACACACAAGACAGAAGTCGCAGCACAGGCTTCATGTCTCACCCAGTCACATTATTCTGACACTGAACCAACCAGTCCTAGCACTAACCCCATAATGCCAGACGCCAGGCGGAGCAGCCACTAGATTGCCAATTTTAAAGTCTTAGATATGACCCGACCGGGGTTCGAACCCACGACCTCCCGATCACGGGGCGGACGCCTTACCACTAGGCCAACCGTGCCGGTAGGAAAGTCATTAGTTGTCGCTGAACGATGCATATTTTGACTGTAAGACCACATTATTTACCAAAAGCACTCAAAGCTTTCGAGTATATTATATACCACCAATTGCCGTTTCAAACCATACC
>NW_027126937.1:32500-33994 GCF_037325665.1 Littorina saxatilis | reverse complement strand
CGTGTCGTCAAAGATACAGGTAGGCAAGGTGTGCAGTCTTCAATGATCCCTGTATAATGGTCGGAAAGATTGCCGCGAACAATGTGCTTCACAACCCGAACAGTGGGAGGAGGAAGGAAAGTGATTTGTTTTGTTTGTTTGTTTGTTTGCTTAACGCCCAGCCGACCATGAAGGACCATATCAGGGCGGTGCTGCTTTGACATATAACGTGCGCCACACACAAGACAGAAGTCGCAGCACAGGCTTCATGTCTCACCCAGTCACATTATTCTGACACCGGACCAACCAGTCCTAGCACTAACCCCATAATGCCAGACACCAGGCGGGGCAGCCACTAGATTGCCAATTTTAAAGTCTTAGATATGACCCAGCCGGGGTTCGAACCCACGACCTCCCGATCACGGGGCGGACGCCTTACCACTAGGCCAACCGTGCCGGTAGGAAAGTCATTAGTTGTCGCTGAACGATGCATATTTTGACTGTAAGACCACATTATTTACCAAAAGCACTCAAAGCTTTCGAGTATATATTCTTTACTGAATAATCGGGTTACGTCGGACACGCATCTTTTCTCTCTTTAACGCATTTATTTTTTTGTAAATCCGAATAAAATGACAACTTACTCACTGAGATATAAAATAAAACACAACTTATACACACAACAGATCCGAGTACTGTCGTGTTGACAGCATTTTCATCTGTTAAGCTAAGAGCCCACACCATGCCATTTTAATAGCCCGATTTTTATATTTAGTCAAGTTTTGACTAAATATTTTAACATCGAGGGGGAATCGAAACGAGGGTCGTGGTGTATGTGCGTGTGTGTGTCTGTGTGTCTGTGTGTGTGTGTGTGTGTGTGTGTGTGTGTGTGTGTGTGTGTGTGTGTGTGTAGAGCGATTCAGACTAAACTACTGGACCGATCTTTATGAAATTTGACATGAGAGTTCCTGGGTATGAAATCCCCGAACGTTTTTTAATTTTTTTGATAAATGTCTTTGATGACGTCATATCCGGCTTTTCGTGAAAGTTGAGGCGGCACTGTCACGCCCTCATTTTTCAACCAAATTGGTTGAAATTTTGGTCAAGTAATCTTCGACGAAGCCCGGACTTTGGTATTGCATTTCAGCTTGGTGGCTTAAAAATTAATTAATGACTTTGGTCATTAAAAATCTGAAAATTGTAAAAAATAATTTTGGAATCAGCAAATGATGGAGAATAAGATGAACGTAAATTTGGATCGTTTTATAAATTTTTATTTTTTTTTACAATTTTTTTTATAATTATTATCAAAATTAAATTGTCGAAATCAATTTAAAAATACTTTCATCTTATTCCTTGTCGGTTCCTGATTCCAAAAACATATAGATATGATATGTTTGGATTAAAAACACGCTCAGAAAGTTAAAACAAAGAGAGGTACAGAAAAGCGTGCTATCCTTCTTAGCGCAACTACTACCCCGCTCTTCTTGTCAATTTCACTGCCTTTGCCATGAG
>NW_027126937.1:0-27500 GCF_037325665.1 Littorina saxatilis | reverse complement strand
TGTACGTGGGAGTTTCAGCCCACGAACGCAGAAGAAGAAGAAGAAGCTCTCGTTAAACATTCAGTCAGTTTTTGATTGAATGTAAAATTAATACATTTAAAAAACACATACACACAACAAAAACCCAGATTATTCAACCTCGCCTTGCACTTTAGTGTCATTGAGATCGGAGAGTCCAAGTCGTATTTTGTCCTTGTTTCGACTTATTGACTATGCCTCGATCTTTGTGTAATTTAGTGACATTTTCGCCGATCACAAAATGTATTAACTTTGCGTGTGTGTCTTCTGTGCATTTACTATTATTGTGACGAGACCCACTCTTCCCAAATATCTGGCGCTCCAAGTCTTCTTCCTCCTCTTTTTTTCCTCTTCTGCTTATTTCTGTTCTCTCGTGCTCCATGTCTTTTTTTTTCTTTTTTTTTCCCCACCTCCTGTACTACCACCCCCTCCCTTTTCTGATTGTTTGCGTATCAGTTTTTTTGGTCTGTTATCGTTGCCTGAAATGAGTAAATGTATTTAGTCCGCCATCATGTTAACCTTTGTTATGTACATAGCAGGATTACTTAAAATAAGCATTATATGCTTGAGTTAGTTATCCTAAAAACTATGTATTGCTTTTGTCATGATAATGATTGAATAAAGTTTTGTTTAAACCAAATCGAAGGCGCGTCTTCTGGAACCTCTCGTCAAAGTTGAAATCTCTGACGTCAAGAACACAATAGGAATTATGGCTTCACCTGCAAGTTGTCATATCTTTTACAGAGGAAGCAACACAGTGTTTTGAGCATGTAGTTTGTCTGGGTGACTTCGTCATCATGAGCAGAACATTTCTTGTGAGGCCCCTGCTAGAGTGTAGTTTGACCCGACCTCATTTACACGATACACACATGTGAAGATATTGTTTAGTTAAGGCATGGGTGGTCTCTCTGACATTTGTAGGATACAATGTTGTTTTTCGCAGTCAGACGGTATAAAGTTAAAAAGCAAATAATTTGTGTAAAAGAAAGTATCAAAATAGCCAAAAGTAAGTGTAGTTGATCAAAGATAGCAAGGGTTTGACATTTTGGTTCAAATGCAAAACATGTCATTTTGGTGTGTGTGTGTGTGTTTGTGAGTGTGTGTGTGTGTGTGTGTGTGTGTGTGTGTGTGTGCGCACGCGTGTGTATGTGTGGGTGTTTCCTGTCTTTTTTAAGAAATCAACTGTGTGTGTGCAGGTGTATGCGAGCTGGACTGCGTCACCGTCTACAGTGCTATTCACAACGTATCGAAAGATCTGAACTATTCAACATTACACAAGTTTAGTCGTCTTAAGTCAAGTTTGGATGTTATATATATAACTTACAAGTAGAATACCATAAATTCATACTTTCTACATTTTAAGTAATAAATATTTCAACAGAATAAAATGAAACGTTCTTCAAAAAGTACAAATTAGGATCAATACTGTATCGTATTTACTGTGAAGCAAAAGAAACTCAGCTCTCATTGACGACGTTGAGATATACTTCAAACATGGAGAAAACCATTTCTACAGCACCTGTGGTGGATCATTCCTCGGCAAGCGTCAGTGATATCCCTTCTTATGATGACAGCCATGCCGCGAATTCCTTTCATCAGGCAACAAAGGTCTTACAACAAACTGCTCCACCCATCATCCTTGGTCTTGGAACTTTTGGCAATGTAATGATCCTCATTCTGTTCAGCAGACAACAGTCGCATTCATCTCTCAGACTTTTTTTCAGAGCACTGGCCGTAGCCGACCTGTGCCTGCTTTACAGTGGACTGTCGTTGAGCTGGATTGAAGGAGTGTTTTCATTGTCTGTAGATAAGACGCACGTATTAGCATGTAAACTGATAGGCCTATTCTCTTACACAGTAGGTGTTACTTCAGTATGGTTAGTGGTTGCTATGACAGTTCAGCGGGCAGTTTCTGTTATCTGGCCTCATAAGGTTAATCTTTGGTGTGCTGCAGGCAAAGTTAGATTCTATATAATAGGATTAATAATGTTTGCTTGTCTACTCAATTCCCATTTTTTATACGGGATGGCACTTGTTCGATCTGCAAACGATACAGCCATTTATTGCACGCCAACCATTTACCCACAGGATTACAATTTTTTCATGAGAATAATCTGGCCATGGATTGACTCTATCGTGTTTTCTTTATTTCCCTTTGCGATTCTCTTCGTCTGCAACTTGGTCCTTGTGTGGAAAGTCACTGACTCTGTCCGTAAAGCTCGTGTTACACTGGCATCAGGTCAGTCTGATCAGCTTGGCTCACGTAGCAAGAAAGCGTCATCCATGACAGTGACATTGATTGTTATATCTCTGACATTCTGTGTACTGACTGCCCCCCTGTCATTGTATTTTATCATTGTACCTTATACTAAACCATATTTCGAACGCAGCGTTGTTAGCAAAGCAATTCTGGTATTTGTATACGAATTTTTACACATGCTATGGTACATTAACAGTGCGATAAATTTCTACTTGTACTGTTTAACAGGTACAAAATTCAGGAATGACGCTCGGCAGTTGTTTTGCTGCAAGCAACATAAACAAAATGTATCTGTATCAGGCACGAATATGACAGAAGTAAGTACCAATGAAAAAATACAAGAAACTGATTTCTAGACGCGAGCTAGGTAAATCAGAAACTTCGCTCCGTTGAAACTAATCAATGGAGCGTCACACAATTCCACATGGTAATAGTACATGGTATGACCTTGTCGTCCCAGAAGTTTATAGCTGTCGTCTTTCAAGTTTTTGCTACGTGCTTGTAGTGTTATAAGCATGACCAGGAAAAGTAAATAGCTGACAGTGAGGTGTAAACAACTTAATGTACAGGTGAGATAAGCTAATTATTCTCAATCATGAACAGCAACAAAGTCATCCAGAAACCTAGGGAATTTTGCAAAACTGGTCAAACGGCTTGACTTGCGCGAACGACTGGATGTAGAAAATCGCAGTGAGAGCGTCAATTTTCATTCGTCGTACGTATATGATTAAACTCGCGTGTCACGCAAACATGTCGACCAAAAATGAAAATGGTGATCCCCTTTCTCGTGGTACTGGAAGCTACTTTATAGCAGAAGTTAATCTTCAACTGAAACTGGTTTATGTGCAGAGTTCAAATATTCAACAGCACCAGTCAACATTTTAACATCGTCTGAGAGAAGCAGTGCTAAGACAACTGACCAGAACTGACCATAACGCACGTTTCATGCAGTGTCACAAATTGAAACATGCGTTTATTTTGTTGTCACACAAATCCACTCTGTCAGATAGGGGAAAGGACTTCTACTATAAATAGCACAGCACTGTAGATATTCAGATCTTAACACCAAGCATCGATGTTCCAACCTAAAATACATCTAATCCACAATGTAAATTGCGTGTCATGCGTGAAACGTGCGTATGGTGAGAATTGATTTTACACTAACAATTCTTTGACATAAGAAAAATATTTAGCGCCACGATATTCGCATGGACCCTGTTCATAATGATTACTGCATTATGCAGCATAATTCTTTATTGCACAGGAATTTACGTTGCCCAGTGTCATCTTCATCCCTTGTTGGCAGTATTTATGGTGATCTAATGGCTTAAGCCCCTTTCACATTTCTGCAAACAAGACTGCAGATGGCTGCGGACGGCACTCCGCAGCTATCCGTGTGAGTAACACAGAAGCAGTCCGCAGATGTCCGCCGTGGTCCGCAGAGACCGCAGTAGTCCGCGCAGAAGGTCGGAACAAATCAAACTGGTTTAATTTTAGGCTGCGGACACTGACGGGGAAAATTGGCCGTGTAGAGAACGCAGTCAGTTCGCAGGGCACGCGTTGCCTCCGCAGAGCACGTGTTAGCAACGTGATGTGTCCGCAGCCGTCCGCAAGGTGTGTTTAGTTGGTGTTTGTGTTGCGGTTAGCTGCGTGTTAGATGCGGTTGTCTGCGTTTGTGGCACGTTCACTCAGCGGACTCGTCACGGATAATAGCACATGGTTAAAGTATACAAGTGCATCCGCGGTCTGAACACGTGTTGACAGCGGTCTTCGCGGACTACGTGCGCAATGCCGCGGATAACGACCTTCCACCGACGTTCCCTTGCGTACTTAAGGCGGTGCTCTGCGGTCTTCCAGCCATTCAAACGACCGCGGCAGACCACAACACTTCATCATGACCAGAAGACGCAGAGGACGTGGCTCAATGTCTGGCAGATGTGCATTTTCTCTCCACGATCCTGGGGTGAACTCATGGCTGGCTGGCTGATCATGGTCCACTAAAGTAACGTCCAGGGTAGGGTTCCTGATCTTCAAAAAGTTGTGCAGGACACAGCAGGCATAGGTGATAATGCTGACTCTCTCTGGACTTTGTGTCATGGTTGTCAGAGGAGACATCTGACGCGGGCAGCAAGTAGTCCAAAAGCATTTTCAGCCACTAGGCTACTTATACTTGCTCTTGCCAGTCTGTAATCGAAGACTCTCTGTTCATGTGTCATCTGTCTGTGAGATAAGGGCTTCATCATCCAGGTTTTCAGTGCAAATGCATCATCTCCAACCATGTAAAGGCTATAGGCTTTTAGTACACTCTTTGTCTGCAATTTATGTTCCTTATATGATCAAACGCGTCTTTGTTTAATTTCCATATAAGGTAAATGGTGGTGTAAAGCTGTGGAAAAACCCAGGAAATACCATTGTGTAAATGTGAGCATGCGCTTTGAAGAGCTGAAACGTTGTGTAAATATCTGAGCATGCGCACTCGTGGTGAAAACTAGTCAAAATGCACTGTATGTCTAATTTTAGCTGCGCACGAATCTTTCAACGCTTGGCTTGGAAACAACAATTATGGCGCGGGGACACCCCGAAGCGTCCCGGTACCAAAGCGTCCCGGTACCGAAGCGTCCCGGTACCAAAGCGTCCCGGTACCGAAGCGTCCCGGTACCAAAGCGTCCCGGTACCAAAGCGTCCCAGTACCGAAGCGTCCCACTATAACGCGTCACAGGACTTAGACTTTTTTTTTTTTTAAACCTTGACCAAGGGCGGATCAATTCACTTTGGAAGCGGGGTTACAAAATGACTGCGAAGATACAAGTTGACGGCGCCGAAGGCGCCTAAGCCTCCAGGGGTGTCCGGGGGCATGCCCCCCCGGAAATTGTGTTTATCCAAAGAAGCAAAATAGAGCTATCTGGTGCATCCTGAGCCAATAAATTACCTCTTTTTGGGGGGGTGGGGGGGTGGTTACGTAACCCGTGTAACCCCCCCAGATCCGCCCTTGTTGACCTTGATTTGACCTTGACTTGACTAACCATATTTATTTTTTTTAAATTTAATATTGACCTTGATTTGACATTGACTTCACTGATTTTTTTAATTTTGCACAGACCTTGATTTGCTTTCGGTAAAATAAAATCACTTTTTGTCCAACTTTTCCCCAACTTTACTTTAGATCTGTACTCACAACACACCAATTTGGAAATACTGTACCCGTGTGGACAAGTTCGGGGGGAAAGTCCGTAGGCTTCCGATCACAAGAGGGATATGTCTGTTATCACACACGCTTTCTGGCTTCACTAAGCGTGAGCGTCGGAAAAAGTCTTTTCAGTTCTGCCTCCGACTTTTAAATTGTATCATTTGGGTTAATTTGGGTTTGTTTGGGTTCATTTGGGTAATAAAGAACGCTCGCGCTAGACCCGAGTACTCTTCAGACTGGCTCGCTCCCCCAGTATGAAAGTGTTTGTCTTGTGCACGTTTAAGACCAAGTGATTGCTCTGTGTGAATTACAGGCATTCCTTTTGCTATATAATACATTGGCATGCGAGCCGAGGATGTGCGTGGTGACTGGTACCGGGACGCTTCGGCACCGGGACGCTTCGGTACCGGGACGCTTCGTGCCCTACTGCGCGGGAGCGTCCCGAAGCGTCCCGGTACCAAAGCGTCCCGGTACCCCTGTGACGCGTTATAGTGGGACGCTTCGGCACCGGGACGCTTCGGTACCGGGACGCTTCGGTACCGGGACGCTTCGTGATGTACCCGATCATTGGGCAGGGGTTCAGGTTCTGGGAGGTTAATAATGCCATCTGTTAGGGCTTCCTTCAGGGGAGTTGAGGCAAACACTCCAGCATCTGATCCTAAACCAGTATGTCCTATATCCACAAACAAGAACTTGTAGTCTGCATCCACCAGGGCTAGCAGAAACAATAGAGAAGAAGTCATTGTAGTTGTAGTAGAAGCTGCCAGACTTCCCCAGGCACATTAGTGCGACATGCTTACCATCTATAGTACCCCCACAATGAGAAAAGTTCCAATTCTTGTAGAATCCGGTTGCAACTTCTTTCCAGCCCTCTGAAGTGGTGGGACAAGCCAGGACTTCAATTGCAAACTCTTCAATGATATACAGACGTATATCACCAGGAGGCAGATAGTGTTGTGGGCAACCCTAAAGCCATACTGCAAAGTCACCACTTCTTATTTTTTTCCCCTGTCTTCTTATTCTTTTAACTTCTTATTCTGTGTCCTGCACATGCATCAGTATTCTTGTTTGCAAACCAGCATCAATGTGAATCTTCAGAACTCTGCTCTGTGATATACTACAGTAGACAGCAGTAGATACCTTTAGATATTCAGAAGGTCCAATATAAACACCTCACAAAAAGAAAGTTCCCCCTTTATATTCAGCAGATGTATAACCGTAGGTAGCAGTGAACGAAATCCCGAGGATTCTGGCCCTTGAAATATCCCAAACTTGCCCATCCGTGACGTTCCGCAGCGATTTCCGAGCCCGCGGACGCCACATTTCACGCCGTCAAACCGCCAAAACCGCGTTTTACCCGCGCAAAGTCGGCGTAAAACCGCGATTGTTCGCTGCGATCCGCAATGTCCGCACTTGACACGGCGTCTGCACGCCGACTGCACGTAGCCATCCGTTGACAGACCGCCGCCATCCGCCAACAACCGCTGTGGATCTGCGGTGTTATCCGCCATCAATCCGCATCGAATCCGCGGTCAACACGACGACAGCACGCAATCAAAACGTAGCTGTCCGCGTTTCACACGTGCACCGTTGTTTATCTTCACGTCCGCAGTATTTTTCCTGCGGAGGTCCGCGGATCGCCGTCCGCAGCTATCCGCACTCTTGTTTGCAGAAGTGTGAAAGGGGCTTTAGGTAACTGTTGCAATATTGCTTGTTATGCATTGTGTCAGAAACATATGAAAACAAATTCTGGTTCTAAGTCCCAAGCGTTTGTTTGCTTTTACACTGAACATTTGTTCTTTTAGTGTTACGCATGTTTTGGTGTCACGTTTTTAAGCTCTCGTTAAAAAAACACTAGTTTGTTGAAATTCCGCTTGAATACTCCCAATCATCGTCATTCAATGTGTGTCTGGAAAATTATCAGTTATTGGTGCTAAGTATTACACAGAGTAGATTTTTGTGTCACACTGAAATATGCGTTTTGCCTCCCACCCTGGACATGTTCAACGCCACCCTGCTTTTGGTGGATGTCTAAGTAGCTTTCGTTTTACATGTGTGCTAAAAAAGGATATATGTGAAACACAAATAACCAAATTTTGATACGCTTAAAGGAATAATATCTCACAAGAAAACTGTCCCAAATTGCCCAAAGAGCTATAAAGTTCAGGGTGGATGGTTGTAACTATGTGACCGCATACCAGGATCACATTAAATTAAACGTTTGAGCGTCAAGTTACTCAAATAGAAAATGTCTGTGTTTGGAATAGGAATCCCAGACTCATAACTCTGTGACGCCTTTTTGCGCAAGGCATTATGTTTGTCCTACCTTTCGACCCTGAGTATTGCATGTGCTATTCCTAGAGATACGGATTTGAAATTGAGCCGAGAGCTACAGAGTTGGTTTTGGTAGTTGAATAGATGACAACACACACGAGGAAGGTCTTAGAATTTGTGCTTGAGCGTTCTATTTTTCAAATCTGTATGCTGTATAAGACATCGCAAACCGTGATATTCTCCAACAACTATTGTGTTTGTTTCTCTATCTAATGCGAAGCGTTTTAGCTCTGTAAGGCACGGCATTTGCATGCGTAAGCTAGACTGTAGGTTTGACTTCCTCAATCTAACGGTCTTAATCTGCTTTGACGAATGGGTATCTATGAAAACGAAATAGATAATGATAACGATCGGAAGTCTAGACTCCTGACAGGAAAGCTGGGCTAAGCAAACCGCTCGCTGATTAAAATTCATTTTACTAGTTGGCATAGTTTTGGAGCAGTTTTGATTAAATCATTGCTGGTGTTTCTATAGTACAGTACAGCGAATGTCTCTTGAACGTTTTACGATCCAAATCGTCAGACGTCTTTCCAAAATGGCTAGCTTTAAAGCTGTTTTTTTAAAACTCTGAAGCTGTTTTTTTAAAACTCTGTTTACCCCTATCTCAGCAGGTCATTTAGCCAAAGCTGGTCAAAGTTGTTGTTTTCAGTGTTGCAATCAAACAGGATTGAAAATGTTAGGGCCAATTTCTTAGCCCTATAAAAACTGTTATCCAAACCCGAAGGTTTCCATGAACATACAGACAATCGGAAACCACCAGACCCCATCACAAACAGAATTCCACAATCCACCGGTGTTGACTTAAAGGCCAACAACTCGGGTGCAGAGTCTGCTGTGAAAGGAGCGGTAGCCTCCCCTGTCACAATTTATGACAATTTTACCTACAGGTAGGACTCTTTCCGGAATGGTTGTGAGCAAACTGAAGTTCATACACACCTATGAAGATATTTGCTGAACTCAAAAGACAGAAACAAATTTCCCCTTTTGTTGTTAAGTTACACGTGCACAAAGGCGTGCAAAGTTCATCAATGCCATAAACGCATTCCGCCATCAATTATGCCCTGATCCTGCCTGTAAGTGCTGTATATGAGTCACTGATTGTCTAAGGTTGGTTATGGTATGCATGTGACCTATGAATGTGCCACTTTGAGGACTGGTCATCTGGAGGCGTACGTTCATGTACAACCAATATAAAGTGAGTCGGTCAACAGATGTAGAAGTTATTAGCATTTTATGGGTTGCATATGTTTGGGATACCCTTTAGGAGTAAAGAAACAAGCATTAGAAAAACTTGAACAAATTGATCTATCTGGAGTTTTATGCTGTAAGGGTTGTTGGTTTTATTGTCGCAAGCTAATTTTGTTGGTCTTTTTGATAGTGGATCACTAGATGTGTGCACATTCATTAGCTAAAACTAGAATTTCACAACACAAACTGCACATTATTTTGACAATGAGCAGTTGTTGAATTTTAGGGCAGGGAGATTGTTTTGTTTTGTTGTTGCTGCTGAGAAAATAAATCGATGAGGGGTTGTCATAAGAGTACATATATTTATTTAACACCCAACAAAAGAGTCATTCGAACACACCAATTTACGATTCAGGTGCCTGTCTAGCCTTTCCAGTCTGTCTGGATGGCATCCGGTCCACGCATTGCAACAAAGTGTAAATCTTAAGTGACTGGTTCTTACCTTTATTCGAGGACAGGCGTGTCGAGGGAGAGACAACTCACTTCTTATAACCGAGGCTTTCGTTTATAACGGATCATTTCTTATCCGGAAAATTCTAAGTTGAAGAAAGAAGACATTTGGCAGGGAAATAAAAAGTCCTTTCTTGTAGGCAATGTTTCCTATAAGCGAGGTTCGGCTGTATGTTGTAATGTGTTGTGCCTGCTGTTAAGCGTTATCATCAAGTTTGATACGTCTATTTCAAAATAGAATTTAGTTTGCGTGATTGTTTGGTATGTCAAAGATGTTTTAAAAACTAATACAACGAGTGTAAATGTATATTAAGTGTGTGTCAAGTGATCATTTACCTGTGTGCTTAAAACAATAATCACAGAGGATAACCTTTGGTCGAGTCAAAAATACAGATATTTAAAAAAGTGATTAAGCCCACATTTGATACAAGATTAAGATGGCTTTTGTTCAGAATTTTGATTTCGAATATTCCTATCAAATCGTTCGTTGTTTTGGTACGAGATTGCACGTTTTTCAATCTGTACCCGATGTGAAAATGATCAAGATACATTAGGATACTTTTTGTGGAATTGTATCAAATGCAACATGTTCGGAAAGCATTTTTGTGTAGTGATTGTCGAAACATATATCACATAGTGCAAAACAAGTGTTGTTACAGAACCTTTTAAAAACAAAAAGTCTTTATTGCTTTGCATTCGGTCAATATTTGATATGTACTAATCTATTCTTTGTCGCTTTTTGATTTTAAATATATAGTTTGATTGTGTTTGATTGATATGCCCAGAATGAATAAATCCGTGGAATTAGGCTTCCACTTTATATTTTAGAACTCTGTCAGACATCCGACAGAAAAAAAGGGAACACCATACCCTCTCATCTCGACAGCCGAGACCTAATGCTTCGAATAAAAACGTCGTTAGGCCCCCCCAAAAAATAGTCTGTTTACGGTAACCCGACCGACCCTATTTTTTTCGCGCGACCCTAGACTTTTTTTTGGCATTTGGGGGAAAACAAAAAAAAATCTGGGTTTTTTGCAAAATAACGTAAAAATATGGTTTTTTGGGGAAAAAAAACTATAAAAAAAAAATCCCGACCTACCGACCCTATTTTTTTGGCCTATGTTACCGTAAACAGACCTATTTTTTGTGGCCTAACGACGTTTTTATTCGAAGCATTAAAACATTCCGCCTGTATTTTTTGTCTTCTCTTGAATCGCCTTCTGACCTCTCTCTCTCTCTCTCTCTCTCTCTCTCTCTCTCTCTCTCTCTCTCTCTCTCTCTCTCTCTCTCTCTCTCTCTCTCTCTCTCTCTCTCTCTCTCTCTCTCTCTCTCTGATTATATTGAAAAACATGATTATATATAATTCATGAAGGATTTTTTTTTATACAAACACATATTTCCCTGTTATATATAATTTTCAAGCATTGCTAAAGAATCCTAATGCATCTTAAAATGTCTTATTGGTTGCTTGACATGTTAATTATGGTAAATATGTTATTTGTACTATTGTTAAACTTATCTTTTATTTCTTCTTGTTTGTTACCCCTCAATGGGCGAGGGCCGGATGAAAAGAAGCATGTATACATTGCTTATTCTGTCATCCTCGTAAAATAAATTTCAATTCAATTCTCTCTCTCACTCTCTCTCTCTCTCTCTCTCTCTCTCTCTCTCTCTCTCTCTCTCTCTCTCTCTCTCTCTCTCTCTCTCTCTCTCTGTAACGCTTATAGACCATATATATGTGTGTCAACCCAGGCTAACATTACTGAAACGTCAGTTCCAAGTATTGGTTGTAGTGATCACTTTCCCATATGCCTCACATGGTCGAAAAAAGGGGTTAGAATCCCCAAACGAAAGCATAAATTTATAACTTATAGGCTATTTTCAAAACTTGATAAAAAAATCATTCCTTTCTGATTTAATTTTTACAGATTTTTCAATAATGTATAATCATACTGACCCCGATGAAGCATTTGAATTATGGTACAACTTGTTTATAAAAGTATATGATAAACATGCACCATTCAGAACCTCTCGTGTGCAGCAACACCCAAAACCAAAATGGCTTACACACGACATTCAATGTGCGATTAATTACCGCGATTTTCTTAAACGTAATGGCAGAGAAGAAGAGTACAGACGGACATACACACCTTTACAAACAAACACACATACACACACACATACACTTACGCACACGCACAAACACACACCCACCCACCCACTCTCTCTCTCTCTCTCTCTCTCTCTCTCTCTCTCTCTCTCTCTCTCTCTCTCTTATACAAACAGACAGACAGACACACACACACACACACATGTACATACGCACGCATGTACGCACGCACACACCCACAGACACAGACAGACACACACACACACCCACACACACACACACACACACACACTGACTCACACAAATCTCATACACACAAAACACACACTCATAGCACATACACGGTTGGCCCAGTGGTAAGGCGTCCGCCCCGTGATCGGGAGGTCGTGGGTTAGAACCCAGGCCGGGTCATACCTAAGACTTTAAAATTGGCAATCTAGTGGCTGCTCCGCCTGGCGTCTGGCATTATGGGGTTAGTGCATGCTAGGACTGGTTGTTCCGGTGTCAGAATAATGTGACTGGGTGAGACATGAAGCCTGTGCTGCGACTTCTGCCTTGTGTGTGGCGCACGTTATATCTCAAAGCAGCACCGCCCTGATATGGCCCTTCTTGGTCGGCTGGGCGTTAAGCAAACAAACAAACAAATACTCACATAGACAGACGGACACACACACCTTTACAAACAAACACATATACACACTCATACACACACAAACATACACACAAACTCATGCACACACACATTCACACCCACACACACACACTCTTTCTCCCTCTCTCTCAGTCTTTCTTACACACACACACACACACACACACACACACATACACACACACACTCACACACACACACTCACACACTCACACACACACACATACACATTACACACACACACACACACACACACGCAAACACACACACACACACACACACACCCACACACACACACACACACACTTAGGTGGTTTTACAGTCATTTGGGGTCGGCTGTGTATCAAAATGCCATCTTGCTCAAAACACAGGCATTTGGGGTCTCTTTTGTTTTAAGTGTTAGAAAGTTTCTTAAAACTTCAATGAGCGTTAAATGCCATTTTAAAGTGTGAAAACTCATTTCAGGAGGTTATTACATAAAATGCAACCTCCAGCGTGATTTTTAGAAAAACAGACATTTGGGGACGATGTTTGCTGTACAGCAGTGAAATGGGGACGTATGTGTACACAAAGTGCAGAGCTAGAATTACGTTATCGGTGCTATGAATGTTTTAGGTGTTAGAAAGTTTGTTAAAACTTCAATGAGCGTTAAATGCCATTCTAAAGTGTCAAAACTCATTTCAGGAGGTTATTACATAAAATGCAACCTCCAGCGTGATTTTTTAGAAACAAACAGGTATTTGGGGACGATGTTTGCTGTACAGCAGTGAAATGGGGACGTCCAAAAGTGCAGAGCTCCCGCAGAGCTATATGAATGGTTTCATCACAAACATGGCGCTAGGCGACATATGTTGTGAAAAATTTTACAAATCACGTTTTTGCGCCCGATATTTTCTTGTCATCTCCAAAGTCAAGGGACAAACACGAAATTCCTTGACTTTTGGGGTAGCGCGACTCTGTTAATTTTAAGAATAAAAAAAATAAAAAATCATTACTAGGATGTCCCATCGTTGGGAAATTCCGGTCGCTTCCTCCGAGTGGAAAGCTAGCAGTGACAGAGTCGCACTACCCCAAGTCAAGGGATCTATTAGTCCTGTTTCGCCGTTATCCCAATTCGCCCCCATCCCATTTTGGCGACATTTCTCAGGCCAAGTGTCATTTTACCACCATATCATGTACCATTAGCTCCACATCCCATTTTGGCGCAATCCCGTTTCGCCGTTAGCCCATTTCGCCCCCATCCCATTTTTGCGACATTTTACAGGCCAAGTGTCATTTTACCACCATGTCATGTACCATTAGCTCCACGTCCCATTTTGACGCAATCCCGTTTGGCCGTTATCCCATTTTGCCCCCATCCCATTTTTGCGACATTTCATAGGTTATGTGTCATTTTACATGCCATTCTAAAGTGTCAAAACTCATTTCAGGAGGTTATTACATAAAATGCAACCTCCAGCGTGATTTTTTAGAAACAAACAGGTATTTGGGGACGATGTTTGCTGTACAGCAGTGAAATGGGGACGTCCAAAAGTGCAGAGCTCCCGCAGAGCTATATGAATGGTTTCATCACATACATGGCGCTAGGCGACATATGTTGTGAAAAATTTTACAAATCACGTTTTTGCGCCCGATATTTTCTTGTCATCTCCAAAGTCAAGGGACAAACACGAAATTCCTTGACTTTTGGGGTAGCGCGACTCTGTTAATTTTAAGAATTAAAAAAAAAAAAAAATTCATTACTAGGATGTCCCATCGTTGGGAAATTCCGGTCGCTTCCTCCGAGTGGAAAGCTAGCAGTGACAGAGTCGCACTACCCCAAGTCAAGGGATCTATTAGTCCTGTTTCGCCGTTATCCCAATTCGCCCCCATCCCATTTTGGCGACATTTCTCAGGCCAAGTGTCATTTTACCACCATATCATGTACCATTAGCTCCACATCCCATTTTGGCGCAATCCCGTTTCGCCGTTAACCCATTTCGCCCCCATCCCATTTTTGCGACATTTTTTAGGCCAAGTGTCATTTTACCACCATGTCATGTACCATTAGCTCCACGTCCCATTTTGGCGCAATCCCGTTTGGCCGTTAGCCCATTTCGCCCCCACCCCATTTTTGCGACATTTTACAGGCCAAGTGTCATTTTACCACCATGTCATGTACCATTAGCTCCACGTCCCATTTTGGCGCAATCCCGTTTGGCCGTTATCCCATTTTGCCCCCATCCCATTTTTGCGACATTTCATAGGCCATGTGTCATTTTACATGCCATTCTAAAGTGTCAAAACTCATTTCAGGAGGTTATTACATAAAATGCAACCTCCAGCGTGATTTTTTAGAAACAAACAGGTATTTGGGGACGATGTTTGCTGTACAGCAGTGAAATGGGGACGTCCAAAAGTGCAGAGCTCCCGCAGAGCTATATGAATGGTTTCATCACATACATGGCGCGAGGCGACATAATTATGTTGTGAAAAATTTTACAAATCACGTTTTTGCGCCCGATATTTTCTTGTCATCTCCAAAGTCAAGGGACAAACACGAAATTCCTTGACTTTTGGGGTAGCGCGACTCTGTTAATTTTAAGAATTAAAAAAAAAAAAATTCATTACTAGGATGTCCCATCGTTGGGAAATTCCGGTCGCTTCCTCCGAGTGGAAAGCTAGCAGTGACAGAGTCGCACTACCCCAAGTCAAGGGATCTATTAGTCCTGTTTCGCCGTTATCCCAATTCGCCCCCATCCCATTTTGGCGACATTTCTCAGGCCAAGTGTCATTTTACCACCATATCATGTACCATTAGCTCCACATCCCATTTTGGCGCAATCCCGTTTCGCCGTTAGCCCATTTCGCCCCCATCCCATTTTTGCGACATTTTACAGGCCAAGTGTCATTTTACCACCATGTCATGTACCATTAGCTCCACGTCCCATTTTGGCGCAATCCCGTTTGGCCGTTATCCCATTTTGCCCCCATCCCATTTTTGCGACATTTCATTGGCCATGTGTCATTTTACCACAGTGTCAAACCACTAGCGCCACATTCCATTTTGTCGCCATGCCGTTTTGCCGTCATCCCATTTTGCCGCCATCTCTATTTCGCGACATTTTGGATTGTGTCAAAAATGGAATTTGGCGTAAACGGAATGTCTTCCTAGTTGAATAACGCAGTATAGTAGTATAGTGAGGCTTGGCAAGAAGAATAAATAAAAAATGTGATGGCGGCCAAATGGGATGGTGTCAAAATGGGATGACGCGCTATTGTTATGACACGGTAGTAAAATGACGCTTGGCTTGTGAAATGTCGCAACAATGGGATGGGGGATAAATGGAATACGGTGAAACGGCATGGCGGCCAAATGGGATATGGTGTCAAAATGGGATGTCGCGCTTTTGTTATGACATGTTAGTAAAATGCCCTGTCACGTAGTCTCAATCCAAATTGGAAATCCATAGCATCATCATTATAATCATCCTTATCTCATTAATCATTCAAAATTATAAATTTTATAAAATGACGCTTGGCTTGTGAAATGTCGCGAAAATGGGATGGGGCAAAAAATGGGACGGCGGCAAAAATGGGATTGCACCAAAATGGGATGTGGATCAGCCACTAGATTGCCAATTTTAAAGTCTTAGGTATGACCCGGTGTGACGTTTTTATCTTTCGCTGTGTTGATATTTCGATTTTCGGCCTCGTTGATCTAGTATAAACTCTACACTGAACAAAAAAAACACCCTTCGATAGTACTGATGAGCGACCTTGTGTACCTTACATTCATGGGGCCAAATTTGTCCAACCAATTATTTTATTTAACTTAGAAATTTGATTCATCCTAAAATGTTTCCCTTCTTACTCAAGGGACGTAACCACTCGGTACACGTTTTCGAAGAATTCGATTTTGGGAGTGAAATCTATTTAATTTCACAACCAATTTTCTTCACATGCCAGAAACTGACATGCTTTTCGTCCATAAATAATTTCCCTTCTTAATTTTACCAGGAAACAACATTTCAGTCTCGAGTAAATATCGAGGGGGAAATATGTACACAGGCGAAAGATGAAATCGTGACACCGGCCGAGGTTCGAACCCACGACCTCCCGATCACGGGGCGGACGCCTTACCACTAGGCTAACCGTGCCGGTTTACCCTTGAGTGACAGACGGACAGACAAAAGAATATACAGACAGACCGTAATTAACACAAACACACACACTCAGCAGAGCAAAGCGGTATGACACACACACTCAGCAGAGCAAGGCAGTATAACACAAACACTGAGTCTGATTTATGAGAATGAGAATGAGGGAGAGAGAATTGTATTGAATTGAATTGAATTAAATTGAATTGAATTGATCTTTATCTTAACACTAACAGAATAAGAAATGCTAAAATGCTCTTTTTTTCATCCCGCAGACAGTCAAATATCTAATCAAAAACAAGGAAAGAGATAGAAATAAAAGGAACAGTTATGACAGCTTTACAGACAGACAGACAGACAGACAGAAAGAGAGACAAAAAAGAAACAAACAGACAGACAGACAAAGAGAGAGAGAGAGCCAGAGAAAGAGAGAGACAGAGAAACAGAGACATAGAGAGAAAGATAAACAGACACACAGACACCGACAGAAAAGTTGCAGAATCTGTCTTACATTTTGGAAAGTTTTCTGACGATTTGGACGTGAAAACGAGACTGAACCCATGCAATATTTTTTTCAAAACTGCTCCGAAACTATCCCAAAATCAAGTAATTAAATGACATGTTGTTACTGTACGATAACTAAGTCTTTCAATCAATCAATCAATATGAGGCTTATATCGCGCGTATTCCGTTGGTACAGTTCTAAGCGCAGGGATTTATTTATTTTTTATTTTATTTTTATTTTATGCAATTTATATCGCGCACATATTCAAGGCGCAGGGATTTATTTATGCCGTGTGAGATGGAATTTTTTTTACACAATACATCACGCATTCACATCGGCCAGCAGATTGCAGCCATTTCGGCGCATATCCTACTTTTCACGGCCTATTATTCCAAGTCACACGGGTATTTTGGTGGACATTTTTATATATGCCTATACAATTTTGCCAGGAAAGACCCTTTTGTCAATCGTAGGATCTTTAACGTGCACACCCCAATGTAGTGTACACGAAGGGACCTCGGTTTTTCGTCTCATCCGAAAGACTAGCACTTGAACCCACCACCTAGGTTAGGAAAGGGGGGAGAAAATTGCTAACGCCCTGACCCAGGGTCGAACTCGCAACCTCTCGCTTCCGAGCGCAAGTGCGTTACCACTCGGCCACCCACCCTAACCCTAACTAAGTCTTTCCGATTTATTGTCATTCTAACTTGTTTTATCACACTCGGAAAATATCACACGCAAAATACTATCAATCAATCAATCAATCAATATGAGGCTTATATCGCGCGTATTCCGTGGGTACAGTTCTAAGCGCAGGGATTTATTTATCATTTTTTTTATCTTTTTCATTTTTTATTTTATGCATGCAATTTATATCGCGCACATATTAAGGCGCAGGAATTTATTTATTCCGTGTGAGATAGATTTGTTTTTTTACACAATACATCACCCATTCACATCGGCCAGCAGATCGCAGCCATTTCGGCGCATATCCTACTTTTCACGGCCTATTATTCCAAGTCACACGGGTATTTTGGTGGACATTTTTATATATGCCTATACAATTTTGCCAGGAAAGACCCTTTTGTCAATCGTGGGATCTTTAACGTGCACACCCCAATGTAGTGTACACGATACTAGCGAAATTATTATTTTTTTTGTTTGTTCTATAAATGTGACATGCTTTAGGCTGTTATATACTACATTATAACCGAGATGATGTTTTTAGATCCACAGATTTAGGTCGAAAATATGATAGTTTTTCTGAGATGGTGCAGACAACGTTAACCCTCATATAAATTAAATGTATTCCATGGTGGAATCCTGCTTGCACAATCTAATCTATTCAATCTAACCTAATCATAGGCACAATCAATAGAATCAAAATCACTCACTTTTATTTTCTTGCCTTTCTGCTATTCCTCCCGTCTGAGAAAGATCACCAAAGTCATCAAAATCAGGTATTTACCACTGTATGCAACAAGTCTCACAAACTCGAATTATCTCTCTTGCAAACTGACAGATTTAACACCCGCACCATATGATGTCTGACCGGACAATTGCTAATTTGTAAAAAAAAGGGGGTCCTTTACGTCCTCACAGGAAATTTTCCTTTTAGGGACATGAGTTGATGATACGCTAAAAGAAGAAAAGGAGGGAAAGAAAAGGGCAAGACCAAGCAATCCCGACCGTGATAGGACCCCGGCCCCGCTCTCCATGAATAAGGGAGGGGGGTGGGGCAATGAGAATTATACTCGGGGATATTTTTTTCTTTATATGCGTTGACTTCCTAGGGGAAGGACCATTAAAACATGGATTTTTAATTCAATTTTAGTTTCGTTAAGAAAAAGATAAAACTCAGGACCACCTGTTAGAAGGTTTAAAAGTGACAACATTGTGAGAAAAATATAAAGAACATGCGCAAAACGTAATACTGATCTTCTATAGGGTAGTAACATTTGGATACATCATTTCATTGACGCACGCATGAGTTGCTATGCGGCATTTGTTAATTTTAAATAGGATAAAAAGATCTATCTGCGTTGTCCGTCGACCTCCCCGCCACTACAATAGTCGCAGGGAAGGCGACGGCACATTAGCAGTATTAACTGAGAGAGAAAACAGCTATCCTCTCGTTTATATAATCATGTTTCTATGTTTATTGTGTAATCCGGAAACAGGAGTTTAAAACGAAAAAAAACGAAAAAACAAACAAACCACACGCCCACGAGGTGGGGCAATGCCCTTCCCTCCCTGCGAGCTGTGTGTCCCCTTTGTTTAAGTTAATACCGTTGACAAATGACGATCATATATTTATGCTGGCTTTATTTTATTTTGCCCCCCATTTAGGGAGTCCAGAATTACAAGGGACTTACAGTGATTTTTTAATTGTGAGAATTTCCTCAGACGACAGATCTCTGCTCCCCGCGAGAGCGCTGAGGGCCATGAGATAGGTGTCTGGTTTAGGGACGGACACTTTATTTTTTGTCACAAAACAGTAGGTATCCGTTAATAAGTTGATGAGAGCCTCGGGGCTCTGCTTCTGCCTAGCAGTCACCATAGAGGTGAGGCAGAGCTCCAGGTAGCCTCTCAGGTCTTTTTCTTCTGGTTTTTGGGTTGTTATGAACACAAAGTCTCTGTGACTATCGACTTTTTTGAGGACTTTTGCTAATTTGCGAAACGAACTAACTTTATGTAGGCCACGACCTCTCAAAGGGGTGAGAACCGTGTCAGTGTATTAACCAATCATATGAACACCTTAATTGTCCGGCACGTGCGCTCTCAAAATCCACTGACCAATAGCCGACGAGAACGACATCACTGCAGGACGGTCAAGTCATGCAATCCAATTGGGCGGTGTTTATGATGCTCCCCGTGTCGACCACTGTTGCGTCTTCAAATGTCCAGTGTCAATTGTATTGGATGATTCTCAACGCCCAATACCAAACGCTTATAACTTTTATCAACGCAACTTTTAACTTGTACAGCCCCACTCCCGTCATCCTCCCGGCCCCACCCCCACACACCCAGCTTTTTCTTAGCGTACAACCACCTCATGTCCCAAATAGAATCTTATTCTGGGGACACAAATAGAAATTTACATACATTCAACTCGTGGTCAAAACAACGTTTATGCTTGCGGCCATTGTCACCTAGGCGAGACCATGAAATCTTGGCGAAAAATGTTTAATATCTTTATTGTACAAAATAAAACAAACTAACAAAAACCGATTTTATCTCACAGAATATTATCAAGCTGTTCTCGCAACAACAACAACAACAACAACAACAACAACAACAACAACAACAACAACAACAACAACACCACTTCAGGGAGTTATTCCATGAAAAATGCATGGATGTATAATTTCTATTCGATTTGTTTTCGCTGTGTACAAAAGGAAACAAACAAACTGACAATAACCGATTTTATCTTACAGAATATGATCATGCTGTTTTGGCAACAATAACAAAAACACTTAACAGAGTTATTCCATAAAATCGCATGGATGTATTATATATTTTCTATTCGGAAAAAAACCACCCGAATGTTATGCTTAAAGTATTCCCATACACGTTTTAGGATTGGACATGAAACGGTTACCGAAGGTGCTTTTCCTCAGGCCCGTACAGACACTTCGGCATGCTTGAATTCTTTGACATTCAACAAGGCTTGAGTCGGTTTCGTGTAATCCCTTTGCCTAATCAGTCAAATTATACAAGTCATAAAAAATGTTCCCGGCAGATATCAAACCATACGTGCAGAAGTATCGTCTGTTTCTCACGCGGGCTTAAAGCTTAATTATGATCAAAGCACTCTCTGAATGGTAACATGAAAGCACAGCTGTTTAATATTTTCCCACACACACACACGCACACGTGCGCACGAGAAAACATAAGACTTTCATAAGTAATGTGATTAATCAACATGAAATAAACTTTTGTGTTGGCTTCTAGCGTGAAAAAGCGCGTGGGTGGCACGAACATTTTCATAATAATAAACATCACCTTTATCACAGACTTATATCCCATTTCGTGACACCTACCACTACTCCACTACATCAAAGGATGTCTGTTGAGATAATCGAATGGTTCAAAACTTTCAAACCTGCGCGCATATTCTAAGCCGACTAACACATAATAGTCAAGGACATCATAAAATGGTTCTCGGTGAAAACTTGACCGAGGGCCATTTTACGACGTCCTTGACTAGATAGTGTTTATGGCCAAACCAAGCACAACCCGAGAGTGTCAAGTATACTCATGTGCGTTGCTTCTTGGACAATGTAAAGAACACCGAAAGTACTTCAATGCCGTTCTCGAGTTACGTTGACTTTTACAAAGGTTGCAGCTGACACGGCTTACGTAATCCGGTTTCCTGGTCATGTGTGTGAAAAATGTGTCCATTAAAAGCATAATCTTTAATTCATATATTATTTCAAAAAAGATGTTAAAACTAAGGACCACCTTTTGTTAAAAACTTTAAGAGTGAAACGTTATGTGAAAATAGAGAAACTGTGGCCTATTATGTGTTTTCGCCGGTAGGTGTCAATTGGCAGGCCAGGCACTTAATCACGCTTGACTCCCCTCCTCTTAAGCGGCAATCGTTTAGCAAGCGCCGGTGTCTGCTTCAAGAAAGCCCTTCACACCCAGATTAAGTGAGGGAACATCGAATAGTGACATTTTTCGATGTGATTTTTCGATTTCATAAACAACAATTTTGAAAAATAATATAAAAGAGATAAATATTTTGCAAATACCGTATCTGGGTGGTCTAAATCAGGCTACCATAACTGTCTCGTTGTATGCCTTTTTTTTCTTCCAAGTATATACAACTATTGCAACAACAATAAAGAGTTAACAGGCAAGTGATATTTAATTTAGAAATGGAATACGCTTTAATTTAAAACAAAAGCACAACGAACAAGATGTTTTAATTTATTTCGCTCCAAGTCAAAATTTAAGCAAAACATCTAAATAGTTTGTAAATGCGCATTTAGTCCGCTGTCGCACGGAGGAATGTAGGACTACCAAAACCGGCAAAAATCAAAACTGGGCAAAACTTGATTTAAAAGAACGCCCCCCCCCCCCCCCCCCCCACCCTGTAGAATTTGCACTGCTAGATGCGTTGGCGGCATCCCATCCTGCCTCTCCCAACTTGCCGTATCCCAGTCTGTCTTACCCAATTTGCCGCATCCCAGCCTGCTGCTTTGTGTGAGTTAGTGCGTGTGTATTTGTGTTTGTGAGGCAGGGAAAGAGAGAGAGAAAGAGAGAGAGAGAGAAAGAGAGAGAGAGAAAGAGAGAGAGAGAGAGAAAAGAGAGAGAGAAAAGAGAGAGAGAAAGACAGAGAGAGAGGGGGAGAGAGGGGGAGAGAGAGAGAGAGAGAGAAGGGGAGAGAGAGAGGGGGAGAGAGAGAGAAAGAGAGAGAGAGAAAGAGAGAGAGAGAGAGAGAGAGACACACACACACACACACATACACAGAGAAAGAGAGAGAGAGAGAGATGTCAACAAAATCAAGGAAAAGAAAAGCCTAACAAAGAATTTCAAGTGGCAGCCCAACTTTTCGACCTGTTGCCAGGCCTTCCTCAGCGGCGTTTAATTCTGCGAGACGCCAATTCATGCATCAAGTACTAAGCAACACAATACCATAGTTAATTCTGTTACGAAACACAAAGCAAATATTTCAAAGATAAAATCTACAAGACTTGACTAAAATTAATGTAAAAAATCAACAAGAAGAAACAGAGGCGAAAACAGTATTTGACTTTCAATGTTTTTGCAGAGAACTTGTTTACGGCAATAGTGGAAACTAACATGTTTTATGAACGTGTTTATGTTTTGCAATCTTGTTTTCTGATTTATCCATCTATATATTTATTTACCTATTTTCACTTTACTTATTTAGTTCCGATCAAATGATCCGCTGCAAAAGCAGTTTGTAAATAAAATCAGCGATACAAAATGCCTCCGTTTCACTTAGATGGCGTATGGAAATAATTAATAACCTTACCATAGACGAAGACCACTTGACAGACAGACTCCCCACTCTCGAACTGAATTGTATTTTTTCTGTCTTCGACTTCCCTGTGGAATGAGCTTCCAGATACTGTAAAACAACTTGATTCTATTGGGTTATTTAAAAAACGTATTAGTTCTGATGATTCTGTTGTTCCCTCGTATAGATACACATCTGATCGAAAATCAGAAATTATCCATTGCAGACTGAGATTGAGGATCAGCAATCTAAATAGTGATCTATTTGACAGACATTTAATTCCCGACCCGTCATGCACTTGTGGTTATCGTGTTGAAAATGCGGAGCACTATATTTTTCATTGCCCCTTATCTCTTCAAATACGTGAAGTCACCTTGTCAACACTGCCCAACTATGATTTGCTAACAGCTGATGATTTTTTGTATGGCAATAGATACAAGTCAGACAGCGAAAATGCATTGATATTTGACCAGTTATTCAGGTTTATCTTATTAAGCAAACGTTTTGAATAACGAATGCATTTATCTCATCCATGTTCGAAACGACCATGTGCAGTACTGTTTACATTTCCTTGTTCTGGTAGTATTCTATTTTCAACCATGTGGAAGTCATTGTATGCGTGTGTGTGTGAGTATTGTTATTAGTCTAGCATTGTTTTTTTTGGGGTTTTTTTTCTCCTTTTATTGTTACATGTTTGTCTACCATAATTTACCATTATTATTTTGACATTATTTCAAATTTGTTATATTAAAATCGTCCGCCAAATTTCATTTGCTTTTAAGAGTACGCTTATAAGCCTAGCTTGTTGTGCTCCATGTTCCTTATTTCATGTATGCGGTAATAGTACCGATGGAATTTATTGAATAAACTTGTTTAAACCAATAACCTTATTTTATGATGGGTGACCTCATTGCAAATTGCTGAAATTTAAAAAACGATATCAAAAATAGAGTTACTAGACGGAGCCCTTCGGGGCGTTTAGTCATGCTTGAGACATATATTCACATGTTTTGATAGAGTATGTCCTTATCTGCGACCGAAAGACAAATTGTTGCTTCAACAGTGCTTTGAGCGGATCATTAAGTATTGCACTTTCGCGTCTAATAACGTACGGTGTCTAAAATTAAATACGGCGAAGTGGTCTGAGCCTACAATATTTAAATGTGTACACTACATTGGGTGTGCACGTTAAAGATCCCACGATTGACAAAAGGGTCTTTCCTGGCAAAATTGCTTAGGCACAGTTAATAATTGTCTACCTATACCCGTGTGACTTGGAATAATAGGCCGTGAAAGGTAAATATGCGCCGAAATGGCTGCAATCTACTGGCCGTATAAAATTTCATCTCACACGGCATCACTGCAGAGCGCCTAGAACTGTACCCACGGAATATGCGCGATATAAGACTCATTGATTGATTGAAATGTTTGATTGCATAACTTCTAAAAACTAGTTCCATGGTCTCATCCCTCCCCCCATCTACCCCCCCCCCCCTCATCCCCTATTTTGTTTTAAATCTTTTTTCTTTTCTTTTCTTGCTCCTCTTACAGTATCACGGTAAATGTTCCCAAATAGATCCTAATTACCTCAGAGGACGTTAATCCCCAAAGTCAGCCAGTCAGTCAGTCATTAAAGGCAAAAGCGAGGTAACGCACAACTGGGTCCGACCAGAAAAGCCGTCGCTGCCTGTGTGACAACCACCATAAAAATCTACCACAGCGGGAAACTTTCAAGTTAAGTATTTTCAACCATCATGTGCCCGCATTCAACTTTACAATCAAAGGATGTCTGTTGAGACAATTGAATGGATCAAAACTTTGAAACCTGCGCGCATAATCTAAGCCGACTAACACATAATTGTTAAGGACATCATAAAATGGTTCTCGGTGAAAACTTGACCGAGGGCCATTTTACGACGTCCTCGACTCGAGTGTGTGACGTATTCTCATATGCGCTGCTTCTTGGGCAAGGTAAAGAACACCAATACTTCAATGCCGTTCTCGAGCTACGTTGACTTTTACAAAGGGTACAGCTGACACGGCTTACGTAATCTGGTTTCCTGGTCATTTGTGTGAAAAATATGTCCGACAAAGAAAACTGCCCAACGAATATAGATAACTCGGTCGAAAAAAATACTACCAGCAAAATATCTAACCCCCCCCCCCCCCCCCCCCCCTCCCCGTAAGAAAGAGCACGGGATTCAATACATGATGATAGTTATTAAACACAAAGCAGTTGTAGCTAGGCTCAAGGCAATCACAAGATAGGAAAGCTTTCGAGTCATCGACAATCATTCGGAGGTGTGTTTTGGAACAAATGTTGGAGAAAAGGGTAAATGTCGGCTTCTTTTACAGACACTATCTAGTCTTATGTTTCTTATTTGTTTGACCCTCTTAGGATTATGGAGTTTTATGCACTGCCTTTTATAGTTAACTAAACTTTTGTATTTGAATTAGCCCATTGCAGTTGGTGTAGGCCTTAAGCTTATTTAAATCGCTTGTCCAGTATTAAATTAGTTCTCAATTTTTGTATGAACTCAAATGTTTAGTGTTCTTAGTATGTCTTGCTAAACTAAGTTCTATTTAATCAGAGTATGTTTGCGTGTGCTTATACTTAGTGATATTGTAAAGCGCATAGTGCTTTTCGTTATGCGCTATAGAAATCTCCTTAATAAATAAATAAATAAATAAATAAATAAATAAATAAATAAATAAATAAATAAACATTCAAAACTGTGTAAAATGGTCGAACTGAAGTTTTTGCACAACAAATATGACCATAACAATTATTTCTTAAACTTAAAGTACTGGACAAATTAACCCCTTCGTTGTGAAGTTACACACGCGCAATGTCGAGACAAATTCATCAAAGACATGAACGCAATCATCCATGGAAAACGCGCTGATCATGCCTGTAAGGGCTGTTTTAAAGTCACTGAATGTCTAATGTTGATTGAGGTACACCATGTATGGTAACACTTATCTCCCAATACCCCCTCGGACAGTTCTAGAACCCCTTGCAATGCTTAAAAGATAAACTCCATTTCCTCACTTCAATGCTCAAAACTGTCAAAAACATGATTTCACATTTTGGTCATGCTCGCAATAGTTATCTCCAATCGATGCTTCATAATATTCTGCATGTTTTAGTTCTGCAGTTGCTCATACATCTTTTTATAGACATCTGAAGACGTGTGCTGCTCACATACAGATCAGCATAAATCCATTTACTACTTAGATTGTTTAGTGTCTATATGTTATTTGCTTGTCTGTCTGTCTTGTGCGTACTCCTTCTCAAACATAAACAAACTCGGACATATTCAAAGATAGTCTACATAATTATGATCCAGAGACAGCCTCTTCCTTGTTCTCCGACAAAAGAAAACTTCCTTGTGGCCTATTGTGTGTTTTCGCCAGTAGGTGTCAATTGGCAGGCCAGGCACTTAATCACGCTTGACTCCCCTCCGCTTAAGCGGCAATCGTTTAGCAAGCGCCGGTGTCTGCTTCAAGAAAGCCCTTCACACCCAGATTAAGTGAGGGAACATCGAATAGTGACATTTTTCGATGTGATTTTTCGATTTCATAAACAACAATTTTGAAAAATAATATAAAAGAGATAAATATGTTGCAAATACCATATCTGGGTGGTCTAAATCAGGTTTCTTGTCAAACGTAAAATGCAGTATAGAAAAAACCCGTTGTGTTGGAATTTAAGACTAAATCAATTTGGGTCTACTTGTAGAAACAGTGTTAATAAATGTTCAACAAATGCTTAAAGAAACAATAGACAGCACCATTGAAACGCTTGGCATGTATATTAAATGTTGAATGTATATTGGTTAAGAACAAATGTAAGGCAATTTCGTTACTTTTGATTTGGACCCCTACCTCAATAGTTCTTTGAATGTTCACCTTCTTTTATATTTACGGTACCGAGAAGCCTTCAACAGATGTATACATGTATAACTAATTCAATAAGTTTTTCGAAGCATCCTATTCTAAACTCTTACGTTAAATGTCTGACCTTTTTGTTTTTGTTTTTATTTGTTTCTGTTGGGTTTCAAACAACATTCTGTGAGATAACCTTTAAGGTCATCGCCGTAACAAGAACACTGTTCTTCCTTTTTAGGCTTTTATAGTCCATACAATATTTGCTGGCTTACACCCGTCAATTTTACGTGTATCAGTTCATGAAATATTTGCCGGCTTTTACCCATCTATGTTATCTTTCCCCGGTCAAGGCAATATCTTGAAATGATTGTTGAAACTTCAGAGAACCCTTTGCTTAAAGTTCCAAAGATTGTTTTTGTTTTGGAGCTTTCCATTCTTTTTCGATCGTGAACAAGGAAATAGCTGAATGAGTATGACGCATTCTCTAAAGCTGTCCTGGGGTACAGAACGGATGTGATCACACACTTATCGCTCGCTTGAGTAATTCTTTAATCACACAAGAAGCTTTTGTGGTGTTTTGTTTTCTTGAAATAGTGACACGTTACCTGGCACACTTAAGCAGGTTTCATGCCCCCCCTCCCTACCCATTGGGAATACGGACCACTTGAACAAATCTGAGTGTGTGGAGTTACGCCCTGGAGGAAAAAGGGTGAG
>NW_027126936.1:12500-15124 GCF_037325665.1 Littorina saxatilis | reverse complement strand
CGGTTTGCCCTTCGCTGAATTTCTCACCCCTTTGATCAAACGCGTTCTGGTCACAAGATGGAAAAAAATTACGCGCAAATCCAACGATGTGCGGATAAATAGAAGTCTCTCTTAGCTGCTGTCTCAATCTTCATCTGAAGAAACGTTAGTTTTTCGCCTTCATGCATGCTCATTCTCCTGTTTTGATCGTTATTGGTTTTCTGCAAAATTGATGTTATTATGCTCAGTGACGTGTGTTTTGAAAATGTGTTTGTGTGTGTGTGTGTGTGTGTGTGTTGTGTGCGTGTGTGTGTGTGTGGTGTGTGTGGTGTGTGTGTGTGTGTAGTGTGTGTGTGTGTGTGTGTGTGTGTGTTTCTGTGAGGGGCATGACATGGCATACTCAGGGCTTGTTGTATATAAATGCTTTTAAACCGTATTAGCACATTGAAAATTCGAATACCATATCATATCAACCTAGTTAATTCTATGCAAGTCAAACTAAAGCCTTTCACAGAAACATGCTTTTCGTGCTAAGATCGCAGAACTCAAACGCTTTTGGACACCCTTTGACCGTTTTAGTTCCCTGCACTGTGTGACCGTCCCACTGGTCCTTTGCGTGTCCTGGAATCATGAGGTCAACGCGCTTATTGTCTTCTCAACTCACTCTCTCTCTTTTTTTTCTCCCACTATATCTCTCCCCTTTCTCTTTCTCTCTGTGTCTCTTTCTCTATCTCTCTCTCTCTCTGTTGCTCTCTCTTCTCTATCTCTTTCTCTCTCTGTTTGCTCTCTCTCTCTCTTTTATCTCTCTCTCTCTCCTCTCTCCGCTCTCTCTCTCCTCCTCCTCCCTCTCTCTCTCTCTCTCTTCTCTCTCTCTCTCTCCTCTCTCTCTCTCTCTCTTCTCTCTCTCTCTCTCTCTCCCGTTTGACTCTGTTCACAGGGAGAAACTATGGAAAGTACTGATCAGAATGGCATATGTGGAAAGATTGTTTTAGCCCTTAAAAGTATGCATACGACAGTGAAAACGTGTGTTCGAGCAGGAGGTGAACTTTCAGATGTATTCATATGTCCAGTCCGCCTAAAACAGGTGAAAACTGCTCACCGATTTTTGTTCTCATTGTTTGTTAACGAATTAACCAAAGACATTATGGCAAATGGAAGACACGGTATTCAATTGTCACCGGATTTAGTCGAATTATTGATTTTGTTGTTTGCTGATGATGTGGTTTTTAATCTCTGATAGTGTCATCGGTTTGCAAAACCAGCTAATGTTTTATTGACCACCTCTAAGAAGCTTGAGGTAGTCGTAAATATATGGCTAAATTGAACATAGTTGTGTTTAGAAACGGTGGCCATTTGGCATTACGAGAAAAATGGTTCTTTGGTGATAGTGAAGTGAAAGTTGTAAACATGTATAAATATTTAGGAGTCTATTTGTCCACAAGAATATCTTTTTCCCACACTCTAAACGACCTTGCCGATCGCGCGAGAAAGGGAGTATCAGCTATCCTCAAACTTCTATGGAGTATTGGGGAATATTCTCTCCTGATACGTTTTTTAAACTGCTTGACAGTCAAATACAACCGATCTTGACGTACGGTTCGGAGGTCTGGGACTCTCTGCTGATCAACAATTGTTGAAAGAGTACATCTGTCTGCCATCAAAAGGTCTGTCGGTGTCCATTCGAAGTCACCAAGGCATATAGTTTACGGTGAAACAGGACGTTATCCTCTGTTTGTGGTAACGCACATAAAGTGTATGAAGTTTTCGCTTCGATTAACTCGGATGGATGGCAACAGGCCGGTACCCTAAAAAAGTGTATAATATGTTATTGTCTATACAAAGGCAAAATTACACGACATGGGCTTGTAACGTTCGTAATGTTTTGTACAAGTATGGATTTGGTGAAGTGTGGGAAGCACAAGGTGTTGGTGATATTTCCACGTTTGTAAGAGAATTTCGCCAAAGACTTGTCGATTGCTTTAGACAGGATTGGCATAGTTCCCTTGAATCACACGTGTTTTATCATGTGTATTCGTTATTTAAGCAGTCCTTGTGTATGAGTGGTTATTTGTATCAGATAAGAAATGTTCATTTGAGGAGAATGTTAGCACGTTTCAGATTTGGTATGTCACCCTTAAATAACCACTATTTACAGTATAAACTAAATGTGAATAACGTAGACAGACTTTTCCCTTTGTGCTCAGATGATACACTTGAGACGGAAGTTCATTTTTTACTTGTTTGTCACGCATATAATGAGATCAGAGTTGAATTAATAGCCTCAAAGTATTATCGGAACCCATTCATATTTAGAATGTGCCAATTACTATCCTCTATACAAATGGCCAAGTGGTAAGACAGTTAGCAACGTATATTTACAAAGCTATACGATTTCGCACTGATTCTCTGGAAAATGCACAGTTGCAAGATGCAAGTCCATGAGGTTGCTTCTTTTAAACATTGTTCGCTTGTATTATGTGTCACCAGTCTTGTTATGGGCCGGAGACCTAACAAATAAAATTTCCGACTTCCGACTTCTCTCTTTCTCTCTCTCTCCCTCTATCTATCTAGCTTTCTCTCTCTCTCTCTTGGGTAGTTTATGTACAAAAACGTTTTAACAAACACCCAGGCTACAAAATAGCTCT
>NW_027126936.1:0-7500 GCF_037325665.1 Littorina saxatilis | reverse complement strand
GAGTTCTACAAAGGCCCTTTCTCCTGCTCCTATCAGCTCATCAGTGTGTAACCGAGTGCCGAAACACTACGATCACCTCGGGAGGCGAAGTGCAATCAAACAGGATTGAAAATGTTAGAGCTAATTATTTTCTTAGCCCTATAAAAACTGTTATGCAAACCCGAAGGTTTCCATGAACATACAGACAATCGGAAACCACCAGATCCCATCACAAACAGAATTCTACAATACACCGGTGTTGACTTTTAAAGGCCAACAACTCGGGTGCAGAGTCTGCTGTGAAAGGAGCGGAAGCCTCCCCTGTCACAATCGCCCCCGTTTGAATGAACTTCGTCCCGAAGTTCCGAACCGGGGGACCACTGTCCATCCCAAGTTCGCAGAATGGGAACAGCACGAAAATGTTCAGTGGTCATATTATGCCATTACCTGAACATATCATGCCGAGTCCCATCCCTGCTCGCAAGCACCAGATGTAACCGAGTGCCGAAACACTACGATCACCTTGGGAGGCGAAGTGCAATCAAACAGGATTGAAAATGTTAGGGCTAATTTCTTAGCCCTATAAAAACTGTTATGCAAACCCGAAGGTTTCCATGAACATACAGACAATCGGAAACCACCAGACCCCATCACAAACAGAATTCTACAATACACCCGTGTTGACTTTTAAAGGCCAACAACTCGGGTGCAGAGTCTGCTGTGAAAGGAGCGGTAGCCTCCCCTGTCACAAGTGTCTCTGCAAGGACTGGCGCTGAAGACATGGGCCTGCTGCACGAACACTGTTGACTGGGTCAATTTCGTTAAACACATTGGTTTTCCAATCCCGAATGGACTGCTAATTGTATCGCATCCACCAAAGGCGTGCGCAAACAGGATGTTCTCACAAACTTGAGATCCAAGAACAGTCTGGACTTTTCTGATGTCCCACACTTTTGCAGCTGATTTTGCTGTCGATGATCTCACTGATGTGAAGAAGACGGGGCAGTGATCTGGCGTAAGATGGTACAACAGAAGGATGAGCAGATCGGTGTCCTCGCCAACCAGAATCACGTTTCCCTTCCTTGCCAATTCCAGAGAAGTCTTTACGACGAGCCTATCAGCATCAGCAGTTGTATGGACAGTGTCAAAGCCGTGCTGTGAAAAACGGGAACTAAGGAGGTTGATGAACCGCTGTTTGTTGTTTGGATTCGTCAGGAAGCGCTCCTTTGGTTCGCACAGGACCATGTCACCCTCAAAAGTGATGGCACATGCTGTATTGGCTCTGCTTGTTCTTCGCAAATGGGCTGCATCTTTGGTGGTAGGTCCGCAGCTGTATCCATCAAAAACAACAGTTCCTTTGCCAAAATGACGAATGAGAAAGTCTGCGTAACTCGGAGTAAGCTGGTTGTATGTTGAACCACGGCACCAGGGCAGAAGGTGCAACAGCAAGCCACCATCGATGACATATGTTACATCATCAGGAATAACACCATTTACCTGCTTTGTTGAAGTCCAGATGTAAGTTGCCAGTGCAGCCTTGGTACCTTGTCTTGGCAGACCACCCGAATCAAACAGCGATGCTGGGACACTGCATATCTCAAAGGCAAAGGCGTCCTCAAGACATCCGTTGGTGTTCTTCACAGTTGTCACTAGTCTCTGGAACAACAGCATGGAGTGAACATGTACTAGATCATCGTGCAGATTGGACGACTTGGCTTTCAGAGCCATGGTTACAGCTTGATCCTTCTTTTTAAAGGTGAAATCCACAACATTATTTCCGATCATGCTGCTCAGAATCTTGTTTCCTACGCCTTTTGCTTGTTCTGCATTCACAGTAGCTTCAGCTTCTTTTCCGCTTGAAATGGATCGAAGGGCTGTATCCACAGTGAAAGGGTTCCTATCAAGCAGATATCTCAAGATCAGCTGAATGTCTGTGTGATCTCGCTTCTGCCTTGCCACGCTCAACTCTTTGTGCTGCGTTTGTTGCTCGCTAGAATGGAATGCAACGTCTGTGACAGACTGCATTGCGTCGGGGATTTCTGCACAGGCAGGCATACACAGTAGTACTAGTAGGTGGGAGATCAATGCCATATGATTGCGCAGCATTCAGTTCAAATTTCCGTACCTCTGTGTAAGAACAGCTACAGCCAAGGTGGCTGAGGGTATCGATCAGAAACCGTGAACCGAATGATCGGTGCATTTGCACGCCAAGTGCAAACTGCAATGGTGCAATAACAGTGTTTGGCCTTCTGAGCTGAATGATTGCTTGTCCTATTGCACTGATATAATGTTAGGTAACCTTGAAAGAAATACATGTACGTATCCACTAACAAATGCACAGATTAATAAATAAACGCAACGTAAGTAGGTGAAGCTGAACATGGAAAAAAACTTATTACCTAACAGTCACATGCACGATCCACGTTGTTCTCAATGGACATAATTTCACAAGGCACATAGGCAAAGACTGAATCTGCAATCGCCTAACAATCATTATAATGCGAGCAGTGAAATGCGCCCCTGGGAAACAAACAAATATATCTATACATAGATGAGACCAATAAACTGCTTACGCCATGCTGATTAAGCTATGTGTGATGTTATTGAATAGTTTCCTTGGGTAGCTTGTGAAAAACTGTCCCTCCGAAAACTAAAATAAAATGTACGATATTTCGGACTCATCGCATGGTTTTTTCCCGGCCAACTCGATTAGATGTGTGCAGGCACACTGAAATGAATCAACTGCACCTAAAATGAATTTTATAGCAATTACTTCGCACACATCCAAACGCTTCCCAGCCTAATGTCTGCGTACTTTTCTCCAAGCGACCCCGTTCCAACACTCTGGCACGAGAACAACAACTTGTTGCGATCTTCAAGCTGAAGTATTCACATTTGCAAAAACACCTGCCGTGTGATTTGAACAGTAGAAGTGGTAGGATGAGAGGAGGTGGGGGATTGGGTGTGTGTACCAAAAAATGGGATTTCATCCCACACATACGTTGGACACTTGTTTGAAAACAAGCTGAACAACCAATGCTCTCTCCTGTTTACATGTAGTCAAGTTTTGACTAAATGTTTTAACATGGACGGGGAATCGAGACGAGGGTCGTGATGTATGTGTGTGTGTGTATGTGCGTGTGTGTGTGTGTGTAGAGCGATTCAGATAAAAAAAAAAAAACTACACTGGACCGATCTTCATGAATTTTCACATGAGAGTTCCTGGGTGTGATGTCCCCGGACGTTTTTTTCGTTTTTTTCTCGATCAATTAAATGTCTTTGATGACGTCATATCCGGCTTTTTGTGAAAGTTGAGGCCGCACTGTCACGCCCTCATTTTTCAATCAAATTAATAGAAATTTTGGTCAAGCAATCTTCCACAAAGTCCGACTATGGGATTGAATTTCATCTCCGCAGCGTAAAAATTAGTTAATTAGTTTGCTCATTAAAGTTGTCATTAAAATCGATTGTTCACTAACAGATTCAAAAATGATTGCATCGTATTCCGCAATTTCTCCTGATTTCAAAAACATATGGGTTGTTCTCTGGAGCTGGGTAACATGGGAGTCAAAAATTGAACTAACTAACTTCAAATTCATTAACAATGTGTTCATATGATCTTTAGGACACTGTGAGCATAAAAATACATAAATAAAGCTATTTCGTGAACATGAAAAAAATCTTTACATTAGCGCAGCAACGAACGGTCAAAATAACATCGTAACATGAGCGAACAGATGAGAAACGAAACTTCAAACCGTCGGCTAGTGGCGACGTTACAACGCAGCGGAACAACATGTGCATAGATATATCCTTCTCAAAGAATGCTGTGTAGTTTAGTACAAGAGAAGTTCGCTACAAAATCATTTTGATTGAAATAACAGGACAAACAACGATAACATCGTAACAGCAAAAAGGGGAAACCAAGTGCTCTGACAGTTTCAAATGGACAGATTGCAAAAACTGTGGACGTTATTTGTTTTTTTTCTTGTGTTCTACACGCGTGTTACGAAGTGTGCTAAGGTAGTGACAGCCAAAAATAGTCGTGCGTTTGTGATGAGTATGTCTGTGTTGTGCAAATGAAGTTGGGGCTGCTGTGAAACGACACGTTACAAAGTTGACCACATAGGCTACAACTATGGTTAATATTTCAGATTGAGTTGATCTTTTGCAAACATTACTCATTCTACTAAAAATGCATGCATTTATGATGAGTTACAAAGTGTTCATGGGCTTTTTCGTGTGTCTTTCATTCAGTCATTGCTTCATCCAACAGCATGTCACAAAATTAATTACCCGCCATTTTAGCATCCCGATTGGACATATTTGCCCAAATTGCGAATACACAAAACGTTATTTTGTTAGTAAAATATTGTTTAATAGCTTTAACATCAAGCAACATTCAGACACACATAAAGAAGCATAGTATCGAACACAACTGCCAAACTTATTATTTCAATCCAATGACCCTCTGTGGTACCCAACTCCAGATAACAACCCAAATACATATGTCATGTTTACTCAGAATTACAGAAAATAGGTTTAAGTAAGTACTGTGTTCGCGCGCTACGCGGAGACGAGCGTGACCTGTCTCGGCAATGCGGTGTGGTTAGTCGAGACTATCTTAATATAGTCTCGGCGATGACAGTTTTGTGTGTGTTAATCTGTTACTATCGCTTCACGCGACTTGTTTTTTTTTTATTTGGGACACGACAAATTGATGAGTGGCCTATTTTAATTCTACCTCCCATTCTCAGGGGTAGACTCCAGCCTTAAACCAACACTTATAGACTCCAGCCTTAAACCAACACTTATAGACATGTCGTGGCCAGCCAAATCTGTTTGCTCTTTGCGGGTATCTTGACAGACTTGCTCCCAGAGGCATGCAGGAGAGTGATAGTTATCCCATGACCTGCCTCTTTGTATCTGTTAGCTGAGGAGGTGATCATTGGTCATTGTCTTTGATCTCGGAGTACATATTTTATAGAGAATAATTTATAGAGGTCATCTGCATATTTATCGTTGACTACGGGACTACTTTCTTCAGCAAAACGATTGAGATATTCTGCGGTATAAAAGTCGAACTCACGTTTGGCTAACGATCTACAAACATTTTAACATTGAAGAAATAAAGAAAACAACAAAGAATACACATAATCTGCTGGGGTGAAAAGAGCTGAGTGAAGATTATGAGTTGGCCGAAGCGGTGAGAGAGAGAGAGAGAGAGAGAGAGCGATAGAAAGAGACGAGTGATTCAAGGCGCACAGCTCTAGTATGCTTCATAAGCAACCGCTTAGATCAATCCCTAAAACAAAATCCTGATTCAAAATCCTGAGCGACGAAATAAAAATTAAACAAAAACAGTATACTTACAGTTTTGTTCATTTGCTATCGCTTTTGGAGCATTGATTGCTAAATCTGGTTCAAGAGAACAAGGTCGTCCCATCTGTCGTTTGCTACATCGGCTATTGATCAAGTTGACCAACAACATGGAAATTGCCACTTACAAAGTTGGAGATACGGTTAAAATAAAAGATGGCGAAGAAGGTCGGATCTTGCGTGTGTTGTTTTTCAATTTTAGAGTAAACAACGGTGTTCAGGTCATGCAGGCAGATAGATTTACAAGTTTTGACGTACATTGAATAGACCAGCAGAACAAAAACTACTGCAGTACAGTACAGATAACTTACTGGCCGAAGACTTAACGACAGACATCAAAGTAAGGCTCACCTAAATGACGATTGAAGAAGTAAGTAATCCAAATTTGAACACTTAAGCACAACAGCTCGAATAAGCACAAATTCAGCAATCACCCTCATCGCTTGTAAAATCACACACGCTGTCTTTTTGGCGAATGCCTCTGACAACCGCCTTGGGTCACCGACTGAAACCGGCCGGTAACTGCACAGAATCAAATGCATTGAACTGCGCAATCTCGGAAACATGACGGGTGTACCGGTCAGGTAGGACGAAAGCCGGAAGCCTACAATGCAAAATATTTCCAATTTCATTTCAACACTCTACAAATAACTGTTATTCGTTTTCTTAAGCAGTATAGATAACTGAATACAAAAGCAGACGTTTTATGGCGCGTTTACCAAAAAGACAAAAGGAGAAATCGCACCTCTCACCCCCTTTCGAAAGACATTTTTCTTCAACGATTTTTGTGATGAAAAGTATGAGTCCTTACAATCTCAATTCTTCTTCATTGCCAATACAGCTTGCTGTCGAATTTACATTTTTCGTTCAAGGAGAGGCTTCCTTTCCCTCCAGAAACATCAAAAAACGTTCAGCTTCAATGGGGCGAAGCCCCTTACAACTTGACCCCCACCAAGGGGCTTCGCCCTCTGCACCCCCACCAAGGGGCTTTGCCCCCTGGACCCCCATCTGTAACCGCCCCCCCCCCCTAGTACTTACCTACTCCGGCCCTGAATAGTTCAACATACCTTGACATTTCGTCTTCGGAAAGACGGACCCGTAGCCTGACCTTTCCATCAAGGAAGGCATTCTCGCCGCCTGCTTTGGTCTGGTTTGAATCCACAAAATATAACAGAAGTTCGATGACAGTACCGCTGCACGCCATTTTTTATCTTCGAATTCGAATTTGACTGAATGCACTCAAAAGGCTTTAGCACGATCGAAGCCCTTCCATTGGATGAAGTTTGGCCGCAGACTTTTGCAATTCGCCTTCTGATTGGATCTCTTTTTTGGTGTGATTGGTTCTCTTAAAGGGAGGCAATCGCTGTCAAAATCATATTTCTGAATGTGTTGTTTCTTCCCTTCAATCAAGATTGGCTCCTTGATGAATAGAGGATAATAGAGTGCTACAGGTGTGAAAAATGTACGTTGAAAATGTAATATGCTTTGCAATAATGCCCATCAAGATCACGAAAACAAATGACGATCACGATCACGAGACTTGATTTTTTTGTCATAACGGATCACGGGCAAAGTCCCATCACGATCACAGAAATGGAAATTTCGGCAATCACGGTCACAGAAAGGTCAAAAAACGCCAATCACGATCACGATTTTATAATCATAGACATGTTGGCTTTTTTTCTTCTTTTGTTTACGATTTTGCTGATATTTTTTTCGGAATTTAGGTCCTTGCTATCCACTCTAAATAACAAGCAATGTTCTGTTACCTGTGTTGATTAGGAGGGATTTCATATTCACGATAAACACAGGTAGCCGAAGCTTATTTTCAGCGTATCCAAATGACGAAGGGGATTCTGCTGACGTCATGTTATGTATCGACGCGGTCTTTCACACGGCCGTCATTTTCGTTCACGATAGACCTCGGCAAGATTTATTATTAGTCTTGGCGTGCTGGTCGAATCCATAATTATTATGTTATCAGGATCAAGAATAGTCACAGCCACAGGCTCGACTCACGAGAAGATTTCTGGACAAACAACATTTTTAGAAGACCCAATTTCTGTTATGTATACGAGTTATGGTGAATCCAAATATAGGAAAGATGATCTACTGCAGCATTCTTTTTTTTTTTCCTTTTTT
>NW_027126935.1:15000-23459 GCF_037325665.1 Littorina saxatilis | reverse complement strand
ACATACACACACACATACACTTACGCACACGCACAAACACACACACACACACACACTCTCTCTTTCTCTCTTATACAAACAGACACACACACACACATGTACATACGCACGCATGTACGCACGCACACACCCACAGACACACACACACATTGACTCACACAAATCTCATACACACTCATGCATACGCACATACACGGTTGGCCTAGTGGTAAGGCGTCCGCCTCGTGATCGGGAGGTCGTGGGTTCGAACCCAGGCCGGGTCATACCTAAGACTTTAAAATTGGCAATCTAGTGGCTGCTCCGCCTGGCATTATGGGGTTAGTGCTAGGACTGGTTGGTCCGGTGTCAGAATAATGTGACTGGGTGAGACATGAAGCCTGTGCTGCGACTTCTGTCTTGTGTGTGGCGCACGTTCTATGTCAAAGCAGCACCGCCCTGATATGGCCCTTCGTGGTCGGCTGGGCGTTAAGCAAACAAACAAACAAATACGCACATAGACAGTCAGACACACACACCTTTACAAACACATTTACACACTCATACACACACAAACATACACACAAACTCATGCACACACATTCACACACACACACACACACACACACACACTCTCTTTCTCTCACATACACACACACACCCACGCACACACACCCCAAGTCACACACACATACACTCACACGCATTCACTCACTCTCTCACAAAAAACTTCATACACACAAAACACACACCCATACGCACATATGGACAGACGGACATACCCACCTTTACAAACAAACACACATACACGCACACACATACACTTATGCCCACACACACACTTACACACACACGAGTACAGACTCATGCACGCGTGCGCACACACACACACACACACACACACGCAAATACACACACACACACCACACACATACGAGTACAGACTCATGCACGCGTGCGCACACACACACACAAATACACACACACAAACAGTAACACTAACACATGTGCACAAAATGAACACAAACACACACACTGCGCGAGAGAGAAAGACTACAGGGAGGCATGACGTCATGATGCATTAATTGACGTCAAAGACTTTCGACCGTGACGTATTCTTCTTAGGCGAGCTTTATCCATAGACTTGGAAACTACGGAATTTCTACCCGTCCAAAACGGCCTTGGGTGGCGTTTGCTGAAAAAATGGGGGCGACTATTGCACCCACCGTATTTTTGTTAGTATGGTCCCAATTTTTGGTGAACTTCCATCTCCAACTGTAGCACGTAGCCGGGCACAAAGAATCCTTCTTTATCATGTATTATTCGGTATGCACATTTCTCAAGTCGATTACAGTATAGCGTTCACGGGATACCTCCAGCTTCGCTGGGATAATAATTGTCAGTAAGTACTGGTGTCACATGACTGATGTGAACCAGTTGATTGGCTAATGGCGATGCGCTAAAACTGTTAGCGCACTCTTGGAGTGCGCTAACTTTTCCACAGAGCGTATTCTTACGCCCTTTACCTAAGCAAGACTGTGCTCTCATCCTCAGAATTAATTACTGACATGTAGCTTATATTTTCCACAATACCAAATGACCATAAATTCCCTGCTTCTCAATTAAAGCAGAAGTGGGTTTTTTTCTGACAGATTGCATGTGCCTGTGCCACAGTGCGGCTGCCACTGATCTAAAAATACAAGCCGCTGTGCATCTAATTCTCGCCGACTTGCATAGATTCTTCTCATCGTGTTAGTGGCATGTAGCTTATCATCCACATTACCAAATGATGAGTTAATATAAAATTCCCACCCGCTAGCAGAAAACACAAGTGTTATTCCGATAACGTACCAGCTAGACCAGTTTGGAAGACTGACTCGATCGACTCTGTCATACGTAGCCGCACTGACTACACTGAAATACGACTGCATCAGTTCAGTACATGAATGGTTTCCGAATTATTATTTCAAGGCAAGAACAATCGTAATCGAAAACGTGTAGGGTTCAGAACGTTCTTACCATTATAAGACTTATTACCAGCGTGCCTCGTGCGTGCAGACTCAGTCAGTGCAGACTGCATGCAGTGGTTTGATTGCCCTAGCAGACGACATAAACCCCGCTCAGCAAATTAACATGTTGGGCAAATGTGAACGAAAAAACGATGGGGATATAATACGTGTAGGGTTCAGAGCATTCTTACCGTTCATATTTAGTATCAGACTCCCCGATGAGTGAAGATACAACACGAGAAATATGCCACATTTGTTTTGAAAATGTGCGAACCGTCGAGTCCCGCGGCTTCGAGTCAATTCAAGGGGAGTCACTCCGCACAGTCAATCCGTCGAAGCTCGACTGGAGGTTTCGAATCGCAAATAATGAAGAGCACAGCCCTTTCTCCGAGTTCAAATGAGGTCTCTCTGAAAGATCATCACTGTTCAGATTAACGCTACACTGGAATTTACCAACAGAAATTAAAATGCGTGTGACGAAAGCACGACACACTTGAGACACCCCACACAAAAGTAGATCTTTACTGTACACGACCTGACCACACAGTTATGCCTATTCAAATGCGCGTTGCAAAATGTGCGCTTGGAATCTTCTTTTTTCTATGGCGGTACTGACAATATAGTTATTGAAACAATCCCAGTGCACTAAGGGATTTATAGAGCAAATCTCGAAAATAATTATTGAACTCAGCGCTATGCGCTTCGTTCAATAATGAATTTTCTCGATTTGCTCTATAAATCCCTTAGTGCACTGGGATGTCTCAATAACTTAAATAATAATAATAAAACATTCTTTTATAGCGCTGTTCACCGCCAAATGGCAGTCTCATGGCGCTATACATTAGACATTAAAATTCATCATTTTACATATAAAAAGTTTCCTGGTAATAAAAAACATACAATCATTAACAAAATTAATAGACAACGACCACTTATAGTTATATAAGATAATCTAGAAAAATTGTTTTTTTAAAAAGATGAAAAATACATAAGATCAGTAATAGACACATAGTTACACATAAAAAGTCTGACAATAAAACAGAACTTACATAAAAGCGTACAGATCTAAAACAGAACGAAGATGTAACACAGACTGTGGGGCAACAAATTAAACAACTAACAACAGGCATACTATATTATTATACTACATAAGGACTTTTAAACCCAATACACATCATACAATACAGGCATTAATACTAATAGTGATTCCTTTGTCGAGTTACTTATGATACGTGCTCGATCTTTATACATCGATGTTATTTTTCGTATTTCTTTTGAACACAAAAACACAAAGAGGCGTATATATAGGCAAGACCAATAAATGTTCATTTCTAGTCGGTGTCATACAGAGAGTTAGGCTGTGTTTCATGCGTTGGATAACCTGTGGTGTGTCGATCGCTTTCAATGGTCCTTTCTTCGCTACTCTTCATATTTCTTGTGAACACAGGAGCAAGGGCGAAACGTAGATGGGTACAAACAGTCGTGTTTTGCCTATGTCACATAAGGTGTATGAATGTGCTTCTTCGTTGGGTTACTTGAAGTGTTAAGATGGCCTTTCATTTCCTTGTATGGAAAACAAATATTAACAGTCTGTGTATAGAAAAAAGGTAGGGGCTATAGGTAGACTGATTTTGTTTGGTAGTGCTTTATCGACAAGATTTGTTTACTATGAGTTTTGTTTTAGATTATATTAATTGTTACTGGCGGTTTTCGTTCATCGTGATGTCATAAAAAGATGCTAATATGCGTTGTATAACTAAGAGTCTTGCTTTTGACTATAAATGTGGCGATGGCCTCTGTGCGTGCTCGTACGAATATAGATGGAATCTGATCTGTAAATGTATCACGGGAGATACCGCCTCCGAAGCCGATTAAAAGCGAAAAGCCCTCGATTCGACAGCGAAATAAGACTAAAATAGTCTATGATCAGTGTCTGGACCCCGTGTTGGCTGTTGCATTACGGGTGCGTGGAGTGTATATATAGTAGAAGAGTAAACTCTTTGTAAAGACGACTAAAAACCACCAAAAATAAGTCTGCATTAAAATCAGCAACATGAAAAAGGTCTTCAATCAAATATCAACAAACTGTTACGGTACCGGTATGTGCAGCCGGTATAGAAAAGTGGCATAGGTGGACCGGGGACATCTTTAACAGCGTGTTACTTTTTTGCTGATTTTTTTTCGTAACTGACACCTGTGTATACGTATCTGCTAAATTAATTCAGCAGAAAAAAACCTCTGCAAAGGCAAACACCATGGTTTTGAGTTTTGGTATGTATCCAAGTGGAAAGATTCTTACACCCCATGCATCCTGAACTCAGGTAAAATGAGGGTCTCATTTATCCCGCAGAATGCCTTTGTTTTCCTTCTCTGGAAAAGAACTTGATTTTTTTGATTTTTTTTTTTTTACATATCTAGAGCTTTTCGTAATGTGTTATTGATATAAGCACTGCGGACTTCCTGGCAGCCACTGGTCTGAGGATTTAGCACGGCCATCAACATCGAACGCAGAAGAAGAAGAAGAAATTGATATAAGCAGATTCGCGATCGTCGATATAAATGATTTTTCATGGTGTTGTGTAATTATATTTAGTCAAGTTTTGACTAAATATTTTAACATCGAGGGGGAATCGAAACGAGGGTCGTGGTGTATGTGCGTGTGTGCGTGTGTGCGTGTGTGCGTGTGTGTGTGTGTGTGTGTGTGTGTGTAGAGCGATTCAGACTAAACTACTGGACCGATCTTTATGAAATTTGACATGAGAGTTCCTGGGTATGAAATCCCCGAACGTTTTTTTCATTTTTTTGATAAATGTCTTTGATGACGTCATATCCGGCTTTTCGTGAAAGTTGAGGCGGCACTGTCACGCCCTCATTTTTCAACCAAATTGGTTGAAATTTTGGTCAAGTAATCTTCGACGAAGCCCGGACTTCGGTATTGCATTTCAGCTTGGTGGCTTAAAAATTAATTAATGACTTTGGTCATTAAAAATCGGAAAATTGTAAAAAAAAAAAAAAATGTATAAAACGATCCAAATTTACGTTTATCTTATTCTCCATCATTTGCTGATTCCAAAAACATATAAATATGTTATATTTGGATTAAAAACAAGCTCTGAAAATTAAATATATAAAAATTATTATCAAAATTAAATTGTCCAAATCAATTTAAAAACAATTTCATCTTATTCCTTGTCGGTTCCTGATTCCAAAAACATATAGATATGATATGTTTGGATTAAAAACACGCTCAGAAAGTTAAAACAAAGAGAGGTACAGAAAAGCGTGCTAGCCTTCTTAGCGCAACTACTACCCCGCTCTTCTTGTCAATTTCACTGCCTTTGCCATGAGCGGTTTGACTGACGATGCTACGAGTATACGGTCTTGCTGAAAAATGGCAGCTACTTGACTAAATATTGTATTTTCGCCTTACGCGACTTGTTTTTAAATTACAAAGGAATTGATATGTAAGACAGTTTCAAGCGAGCTATTTTTCGCGGCTGTATTTACTGTGCAAACAAATCTAAAAACAAGTCGCGTAAGGCGAAAATACAATATTTAGTCAAGTAGCTGTCGAACTCACAGAATGAAACTGAACGCAACGCAACGCAGCAAGACCGTATACTCGTAGCATCGTCACTCCACCGCCCGTGGCAAAGGCAGTGCACGTGGAATTGACAAGAAGAGCGGGGTATTCGTTGCGCTGAGAAGGATAGCACGCTTTTCTGTACCTCTCTTCGTTTTAACTTTCTGAGCGTGTTTTTAATCCAAACATATCATATCTATATATTTTTGCAATCAGGAAGCGACAAGGAATAAGATGAAAGTGTTTTTAAATTGATTTCGAAAAAAAAATTTTGATAATAATTTTTATATATTTAATTTTCAGAGCTTGTTTTTAATCCGAATATTACATATTTATATGTTTTTAGAATCAGCAAATGATGGAGAATAAGATAAACGTAAATTTGGATCGTTTTATAAATTTTTATTTTTTTTTACAATTTTCAGATTTTTAATGACCAAAGTCATTAATTAATTTTTAAGCCACCAAGCTGAAATGCAATACCGAACCCCGGGCTTTGTCGAAGAGTACTTGACCAAAATTTCAACCAATTTGGTTGAAAAATGAGGGCGTGACAGTGCCGCCTCAACTTTCACGAAAAGCCGGATATGACGTCATCAAAGACATTTATCAAAAAAATGAAAAAAACGTTCGGGGATTTCATACCCAGGAACTCTCATGTCAAATTTCATAAAGATCGGTCCAGTAGTTTAGTCTGAATCGCTCTACACACACACACACACACACACACACACACACACACACACACACACACACACACACAGACACACACACGCACACACACACGCACATACACCACGACCCTCGTTTCGATTCCCCCTCGATGTTAAAATATTTAGTCAAAACTTGACTAAATATAATGACAAAAGTGTCACGTGATAATCAACTTTGGCTACGAAGCAGACGACACTTTTTTCCGTAACCAGTTGGGAGTGATGCAACAATATAACGGTCTCTTCCCACAGCAGTCTCAACATTTCGACTTGTTTTGACCTTAGAACGATGTCTTTATCATAACTGTGAAGAACAGAACGGAGATCACTGTCGAAGTCGGCCAATCTGCAATCACTTTCGTCTCAGTTCGTCTATTCTCAGAAACATTAGCGAAAAACATGGGAGATAACTCTGTATTCTTATTTTGATAGATTCCGCGCAGTAATTATGCACCCGGTCATAGAGATATGCCGGCGATACGGCATGGACCACCGGCACGGTTGGCCTAGTGGTAAGGCGTCCGCCCCGTGATCGGGAGGTCGTGGGTTCGAACCCCGGCCGGGTCATACCTAAGACTTTAAAATTGGCAATCTAGTGGCTGCTCCGCCTGGCGTCTGGCATTATGGGGTTAGTGCTAGGACTGGTTGGTCCGGTGTCAGAATAATGTGACTGGGTGAGACATGAAGCCTGTGCTGCGACTTCTGTCGTGTGTGTGGCGCACGTTATATGTCAAAGCAGCACCGCCCTGATATGGCCCTTCGTGGTCGGCTGGGCGTTAAGCAAACAAACAGACAAACAAACGGCATGGACCGATGATGATCAGAATGACACTCCACGTACAATCTTGCCAGATCTGTGGCGGTGGACATGATAAAAAAAAGATTGAATTATTGTTGTATTTGATTGGAAAGTTAGCATTCTATCTGCTTTTTGGATCGACTGATTTGACGAGAAGGAAGGTACCTTTCACAACGACTTGTAGCTTTTCCAACGATAATCAGTCGCTTGTTTAGAATACTATTAAAGTTTTAATTATTACAATATCGGACGTCTCCTAATGTATCTGCACTGATCATGTTAATAGCCATGGTACAGTTTTAAAACTTGACACGCAATAGGACAAAACAGCACCTTGAAATTGTGACAACTATAAACATAAGATAAACATAAGATCACAAAACATTGAAATAAGACAGAAATCCATGCTAAAAGTATCTAAAAATTTCAACGACGGGAGTTCCAGCAAGATTAACAAGACTTAGAAGGTAAGATATAGAAGGTTTAGGTAGAACACTATAATAATGTCTATTTTGCTAAAAGTAGTGATTTCAGAAGAGACAAACTGAACTGTACCAATAATCCTTCGCTATTGTGGAAAACAGCAGTGCTGAGGTAACAACTGAAATCTTTATCTCAGAATTGTTTTATCATATTACAGATGTCTTGAAACGCGACACAAATACTCACAAGAATCTCGAAGGAGCTTGCAAGACAGAAAACGCTTTCAAAAAATCGATTTGGCCTACTTTCTTTCGATCTTTTACGTCATTTCTGAGCATGGATGAAAGGAAAACTCCATAATTGCCTCAGCAGCTTTCGCCAATAATCTCCGTCTACGTACTCATTTCTAGCGCAGGAATGTTCGTTTACTTAGGAGAACGGAACAAACATGTACTCTCAGAACCATATTCTCACTAGCTCCTCGTCTGAACAATAAACATTCGTTCGGCCGATATAAGTGGGGAAAATGACGTGGTAAGTTTCTTCTTTGAGAGCCATGAATCTCCAAAGCGAGACATTCGTATGGTTTATATTCAAGATGAAGGTGCGAGGTGCTATATATTAGCAATATGTTATTGAGATGGGTTGGGTTTTCATCAATGTTCTTTGAGGTTGATTATGCGATTGTAAAACAAACAAAAACAAGTTATTAACAGCTATTGTGTTTTCAGCGTAGCAATAGGGTCCGATATTTAGACAAGACAAGTATAATGCCGACGAGTCGAAGACGAGTCGCATTATACTTGTTCGAGTCTAAATATCGGACCCTATTGCTACGCTGAAAATACAATAGCGATTATATAGCTGTTCTGACCTTTATTTGTTGTTCCAAACTTACAAAATGACAGTTTTTGCGTCGATGCGTTGATCTCAGGTTTTGATAGCATACGCCGTTT
>NW_027126935.1:0-10000 GCF_037325665.1 Littorina saxatilis | reverse complement strand
ATTTGTTGACCACAGAATTAAACTTAAACTACGCTGACAGCAGAAAATGAAAATTATTGCTGCAAAAGAACAATCGATACGTTTTGTTTTGTGGCCTTGCGTGACTAAATAGACAGACAAATCAACGAACAATCTTGAAGAAATGTGTGATTATGTGAAAACGCCAAGAACGTTTAACCGCAGACCTATGGCACTGTTCCTTGATTCAGCAAATAGATGACGAACTATGCTAGATGAATTCAGCCAAATGGCGTGTAACTGTGCCAGACAAACTGTGCACAATGGCTTCTAACTATACCACATGAACTATGCAACATCATTTCTGAATATACCGAGTAAATATTGTTGAAAGACTTCCAAATTTACCAGACAAATGATGAACAATGACGTCTGAGTAGACGACATGAATTATCCAAAATGACGCCTTGCTGTATCAGTTCTCCAAAATGAGATCTGACCATATTAGATGAATTATGTATACATGACTCCTAACTATACCAGATGAATTGTGAACAATGGAATCAAACCAAACCAATAGTATAACGACAACGACAACAATACCACCAACAACCGAAACAGTATTCACGACTTCACAAACAACAACGACGACGACGATGGCATTGTCACAAGAGTCTGAGAATACGATCCTGTACGTGTGGGTGCCCTACGCCTTCTTTCTGATCATCATTCTGATCGTACTCACCATGTCCTTCGTCAGACACAGGAAGAGGCTGCTGAGAAGGAGAAGAGTCATTCTGGACTACATCGAGGCCAACGTCCTGGCCAAGAGGCCTCGCATCCTCAGAATGTTCTCGCCAAGTGTGGACTTCGATGGGGTTTTCCCGGACTGCGATACTTATCCAGTCAGCAGCCTCTCCCATCCCCGGCCGGACTCTGCTTCGTATAACGAGGAGGATGAGGGAGCGTTCGGAGGATGTTACGGCGATAGGAGCTTCATGGACACCAGTTCTGACATACCTCCGAGATTTCTGCCCATACCGGAGATGCCTCCGTCACAAACACATTATTACAGCGTAGACAGCTCTGAAAGTGCGTGGTACCCGGGCGGGTTTTACGGTCACCACAACATGGGTTTCAGCTTTGACGAAGACTTTGGAAGGTGTCATACTAAGTATCTGCCACCTCCTCATCGGTTCGCTTACTCTTTGCCCAGAGGAGCGCGGAGCAGAGGAGGGATGCATCACCTCGCCACGTTCTCCCACCAACATCCACCTACTGTGATGGGAATGAGGGGAGGTATCCCGCAAGAGAGTTTAGCGCCAGGGCAAGCGTACGCACCACACAGGAAAGCCGTTGAATACAACCCTCAGCAGCCATGCTCTTCATGCGTCGCTACTGACACCACTCCCGGAGCCGACCCTCTCAGATCTACTGCCTTTAAATCCGCCCGAACTCGTGGAGATGACTCACTACACCATCGTGCTTCCAATGGTGTAGAATCTGCTGGTGCTTCAGCTCTTAATTGTCTTGGTGAAGGTCGTCAGCCAGTGTGGACCACAAGAGAGTCACATGCAGAACCTTGCTCACACTGTGGCAGCGTGCCAGAACCTGTGCACCCCCGCGATAAGCATACTTCCGGGTCCAGGTCCAGGTCCAAGAAAAGGAAGGCTGTCAAAAGACAGCCCGCTTGTAGCGACTCCTTCGACCTGCAGCCTACACCTCCCGATATCAGTATTTCGGAGTCCGACTCTCTAGGGATCTCCACGGGTCAGCAGGCGACTTCAACGAAGAGTGATTCATATACCCTCGACGTCTTCAATCAACGTCGATTCCCTGCAGTGAAACAGCGTGCCGACAGCGAGTCCACGGATATGACGACCTTGACCTCCAGTTCAAGGTCAACTGCAAGGTCAAGGTCGAAGGATGCTGCCGGAGTTGACGGGATGCTGGAGGCCCTGGAGGTGTACACCATAGAGACGCATGGTGGTCTTCCGCGACCTGAGGCGGCACCAAGGCAAACTTCTCTTCCAGATTCAGGTATTTGTCATGGCGTTAATAGACCTTTACTCTTTCTCTTTCCCTCTATATGTATCGTTCCGCCTGTCTCGCCCCACGATCATCGTCGTCATTATAATCATCATCATCATCATCATCATCATCATCATCATCATCATCATCATCATCATCATCATCATCATCATCGTCGTCGTCGTCGTTGTCGTTGTCGTCGTCGCCGCGATCGTTTTTTAATGTTTAAAGTAAATTTTGGGTAGAAGTTATTTCGCTTTACATATTGAATTCTGGCGTTGGCATCTTCGGAGAATGTCTTGCAGTATGTATGCTGTGCAGTTACTCTACTTGAACGTTTACATGGTACGACAAAGGTAGGAATGGTTCGTAGAACGGCCTTATTTGAAAGTAGCACAACTATTGGTTAAAACAAGTCTTTATTCAATTTTTTAATATGACATTAACAACATTTGGCATTTAGGATTTCTTACTCAAGCATAGTGCTTATTTTAAGCAATCCTTGTGAAAACATAACAGTGGTAAGCATGGTGGCAGACTAAATCGAAATATTCATTGGTGACCCTCGAGGCCTCCACCACGGAATGAGTCGCATGTCACCTTTGCATGATTTTCATATTTTTACATTTTTCTAAAGAATTTGTTATGCTCTATCCAGTGGTGCAAACCGTTTTTAGAAAAGAGCGAACACTGTTTGAGTTATAAGCCTGTGACTAAGGTGACCCTCACACTGTTAACAGACACTCCCCGGACTTTTATTAAGCCTAGCGCAGAACCGCGCGAGGTGACATGCGACTCATTTCGTGGTGGAGGGTCACATTTTAGAATACTATTACAAACAGAAAAGCAAGATACAAAAAGAAATAGAAAAGGGATGGGGTTGGTAATACAGAGAGAAAAAGATGGGACAACGAGAGAACAAAAATAAACAAAAGGAAAAAAGAAGAAGATGAAGAAGACTTAGAGTGCCAATATTTTGGGAGATTGAATCTGATGACAGTAATAATAAGTGTGCACAGAAGACAAACACAAGGTTAATACGTTAAAACTATTGCCCTCTCCGCATACCTACCTTACCTCGCACTGGTTGCATGCATTCATAATTAACTGCTCTTATTTCTTTGAATAATTTCCCGGGTGATTATTTCCAAGATTTGTATTTTCTAATTTGTTAATAGAAGATGAATATAAATGTAGTAAACAATAGAGGGGGGGGGGAGTCCACAAGAATTAAACAGTTGAAGTCTATGCAAAATATCGTACTCTTGTCCGCACGCCTATCCCTCCCCCGCCTAACCGTCATTCACACTTGAAAATAGGTAAACAGGCTAGCAATCAATAAGCAGTTATGTTTAATCATTTTGTCAAAAACTAATCTGCATTACAACTCTACTACAAAGTCTAACGATATAAAAATGATTCGTGTTTACAAAGTGGACATACATCTGCAAAAGCCGATCTGTTTCTGTTGTATACGCATAGCGACAGGTTTACGTGCGGCGTTACTTTTTTCGTATACATTGTCTTTGAAACAGTATTTGTCTCGTGTTGTTAGAGCTATCGTGTGTACTGTTGCCATATTAAACTTTAATTGTCCATACACGAAAGACATTTTCAAGTCGCTAAACATCTGAATGGATTGGCTTAGGAGACATTTTCCTGTCGTGCTATATCTAACCTATGGAAACTCACGAGGTTCTAAAAGCAAAAGGTGGAAGCGATTTTATTTACGGTCTTTACTGAACCATGACCATCACACAGTAAATAGACCTGTGCCAAGCGCAAGTACAGTACACTGTTCTTTTTTCTATTCATATTATTGTTAGAATACTGGTTCAGCAACTTGACTTGATTGTCAGCACCCGTGGGTTGATTGATCGATATTTCATACCTACGCGTGAACCCATTCAGTCAGAACACAAAAGTGCCTGTCACATTTGAAACGCGTGTACTCTACTGCCAGACATGTCAAAACTAATCAGAATGATGTGTACTTGTATATGACGGTGTAAAATAAATGTAGACTTTCGGAAAGATAGTTGAGTGCGGTTTGGCGAGGCATATGTATATAATAATATGTATTCGTTTATATGATGATCTTTGAAATAAACAACCAAAGTCGTGCCAGAGATTGGCAGACAAAGCTGTATGATTAGTTAATGTCTGTGCAGTATAACGATTTAAAAAAAATTATGTCGCGTGTTTGTCTGTCTGTCTGCCTACATTTCAGCCTTTCTGCCTGCCTTTCTATAATTATGTTTGTGTGTTCGAGATAGCAATATTCACTAGAGCATGGCTGGAAACATGCACAAATGATACATACTGTTGAAGTCAATCCCTTTTCTTTTCTTTTTATATTTAGTCAAGTTTTGACTAAATATTTTAACATCGAGGGGGAATCGAAACGAGGGTCGTGGTGTATGTGCGTGTGTGTGTGTGTGTGTGTGTCTGTCTGTCTGTCTGTGTGTGTGTGTGTGTAGAGCGATTCAGACTAAACTACTGGACCGATCTTTATGAAATTTGACATGAGAGTTCCTGGGTATGAAATCCCCGAACGTTTTTTTCATTTTTTTGATAAATGTCTTTGATGACGTCATATCCGGCTTTTCGTGAAAGTTGAGGCGGCACTGTCACGCCCTCATTTTTCAACCAAATTGGTTCAAATTTTGGTCAAGTAATCTTCGACGAAGCCCGGGGTTCGGTATTGCATTTCAGCTTGGTGGCTTAAAAATTAATTAATGACTTTGGTCATTAAAAATCGGAAAATTGTAAAAAAAAATAAAAATTTATAAAACGATCCAAATTTACGTTTATCTTATTCTCCATCATTTGCTGATTCCAAAAACATATATATATGTTATATTCGGATTAAAAACAAGCTCTGAAAATTAAATATATAAAAATTATTATCAAAATTAAATTGTCCAAATCAATTTAAAAACACTTTCATCTTATTCCTTGTCGGTTCCTGATTCCAAAAACATATAGATATGATATGTTTGGATTAAAAACACGCTCAGAAAGTTCAAACAAAGAGAGGTACAGAAAAGCGTGCTATCCTTCTTAGCGCAACTACTACCCCGCTGTTCTTGTCAATTTCACTGCCTTTGCCATGAGCGATGGACTGACGATGCTACGAGTATACGGTCTTGCTGAAAAATGGCAGCTACTTGACTAAATATTGTATTTTCGCCTTACGCGACTTGTTTCTTTCTTTTTTACATCTAGTCAAGTTTTGACTAAATGTTTGGTATTTGCCACACTGCCTTAGCTTGGTTTAAGTCCTACCTCACAGACCGCTCTCAGATAGTCTCCATTGACGGCTTCCAATCTGCTCCATCCCCATTGACTTTCGGTGTCGCCCAAGAATCTGTACTTGGCCCGGTGCTATTCATCATTTACACGAAACCAATATCTAATGTCATCTCTCGCCACTCTGTTTCCTATGAAAGCTTTGCTGATGACACTCAGTTACAAAAATCTGGCCCTATTACCGACCTCCCCAACACAATCGAGACAACTAAGAACTGCATCTCTGACTTGAAATTGTGGATGACCGAAAATAAATTGAAACTTAATGACGACAAGACCGAGATCATGCTAGTTGTACCCCCTTCTCTTAAAAAAGAACCATCCCTTCCTGCCCAAATCTCTATAGCTGGAACTGATATTCAGTTGGCTTCTCAAGTACGAAACCTCGGTGTCATCTTCGACGAAACTCTCTGCTTCAAACAACAAGTCTCCACTGTCTGTTGAAATGCCTACTATGAACTGAGAAAAATTAGCTCCATCCGCCACTGCCTTTCTTCCGATGCTACAAAAACCCTCATTTGCTCTCTCGTTCTTTCAAGGCTAGATTACGGAAATGCCCTTCTTTCTGGTTCTTTTGACTATCTCATTGAAAAACTGCAGAAAGTACAGAACAACTCCGCTAGATTAATCACAAAGACCCCTAAAAGACACCACATCACACCTGTTTTGAGATCTCTTCACTGGCTGCCTGTAAGAAGTCGTATTCAATACAAAATTGCATGCATTTGTTTCTCTTTCTTTCATGGTACAGGACCTGCTTATCTCTCTGATATGTTATCAAAATATTCAAACCTCTCCTCTCTTCGCTCTGCAACAGATACCAATGTACTTAGTAAACCAAAAAGAAACAGAAAATCAACTAACTATGGATTTGAGAGATCCTTCAAGTACCAGGGACCTCTTGTCTGGGAGAAAATCCCCCGGAGCATTAGGGATTCCCAGTCACCATCTGCCTTTAGAACAGCCCTCAAAACACACATGTTTAAGTTAGACCTCTGAGGGAGATCCCATGATCGGTGAGTCATTGACGCTGCCACGTGTATTATCTACTTAAGTGTGGCGTTCGTGAAGATGTGTAGGTGCCTGTGTGTGTTGTACTAGTATAACGTATGCGTACATAGAATGACATTGCGGGGTTACCTGAACATTGACAATGACGAAAGAAAGATTGTGTATGTGTGTGTGTGTGTGTGTGTGTGTGCGCGTGGGTGTGTGTGTGTGTGTGTGTGTGTGTGTGTGTGCGTGTGTGTGCGTGCGTGTGTGGGTGTGTGTGACCATGTTTGAATTTATTCGGATTTTGTTCTCTTTCCTTGTTTGTATTATGATTATGTAAGTGTAAAGCGCTCTGGGCTTGTCACCACGAGGTTTACGCGCTATATAAGTAATCGTTATTATTATTTAAGTTATTGAGACATCCCAGTGCACTAAGGGATTTATAGAGCAAATCGAGAAAATTCATTATTGAACGAAGCGCATAGCGCTGAGTTCAATAATTATTTTCGAGATTTGCTCTATAAATCCCTTAGTGCACTGGGATTGTTTCAATAACGATATTGTCAGTACCGCCAGAGAAAAAAGAAGATACAACACGCACATTTTGCTACGCGCATTTGAATAGGCATAACTGTGTGGTCAGGTCGTATAGAAGATCTACTTTTGTGTGGGCTGTCTCGTGTGTCGTGCTTTCATCACACGCAAACTCTTGTTTTAATTTCTGTTGGTAAATTCCAGTGTAGCGTTAAGCTAAACAGTGATCTTTCTCTCATTTGAACTCGGAGAAAGGACTGTGCTTTCAGTTATTTGCGGTTCGAAACCTTCATCGAGCTTCGACAGATTGACTGTGCAGAGTTTTGCCCCTTGCCAAGGTCGACGGAAAGCCCATTTTCAAAATAAACGTGGCATGTTTTTCGTGTGGTATCTTCCCTCATCGGGGAGTCTGGTACTAAATATGAACGGTAAGAATGCTCTGAACACTACACGTATTATATCCCCATCGTTTTATCGTTCACATTTGCCTAACATGTTAATTTGCTGAGCGGGATTTATGTCGTCTGCTAGGCTATTGCACCGAGTCTCATTTCAAAAACAAAAATTGCTCGTCCCGTTGCACTGAGTCTGCACACATAAAGCAGGCTGGTAATAAGTCTTATATGTGGTAAGAACGTTCTAAACCCTACACGTTTTCGATTCCGATTGTTCTTGCCTTAAAATAAACGGAAAACATTCATTTACTGAACAGATGCAGTCGTATTTCAGTGTAGTCTGCTACGTGCTGATCTAGCTGCTACGTTATCGGAATAACACTTGTGTTTTCTGTTAGCTGCTGGGAATTGTATACTAACTCATCATTTGGTAATGTGGATAATAAGGTACATGCCACCAACATGGCATAATTATGAGAGGAATCTTCGCAAGTCGAAACTGAAAAATTAGACACAGCGGGTTCTATTTTTAGATCAGTGCAACTGTGGGCGGCACAGGCGCATGCAATCTGTCAGAAAAAACCCACTTCTGCTTTAATTGAAAAGCAGGACATTTATGGTCATAATCATTGGTATTGTGGAGAATATAAGCTACATGTCATTAATTAATTCTGAGGATGAGAGTACAGTCTCGCTTTGGCAAAGGGTGTAAGAATACGCTCTGTGGAAAAGTTAGCGCACTCCAGGAGTGCGCTAACAGATTTAAGCGCATCGCCATTAGCCAATCAACTGGTTCACATCAGTCATGTGACACCAGTACTTACTGACAATTATTATTATTATTATTATTATTATTATTATTATTATTATTATTATTATTATTATTATTATTATTAGAGGGGGAATCGAGACGAGGGTCGTGGTGTATGTGTGTCTGTCTGTGTGTGTGTCTGTGTGTGTGTGTGTGTGTGTAGAGCGATTCAGAGTATGAACTACTGGACCGATCTTTATCAAATTTTACATGAGAGTTCCAGGGTATGATATTCCCAGACGTGTTTTTCATTTTGTCTTTGATGACGTCATATCCAGCTTTTGGTAAAAGTTGAGGCGGCACTGTCACACCCTCATTTTTCAATCAAATTGATTGAAATTTTTGTAAAGCAATCTTCGACAAAGGCCGGACTTTAATTGGTATTGCATTTTAGCTTGGAGCACGTCCGCCTATGGCCAAAGTGATCCGGGTTCGATTCCCGGCATGGGCGGTCTATTATTTATTTTATTTTTTTTTAATTCTTGTTTACTATTGTTTATTATGAACGTTTTAATGTTTTATTTTACTCTACTAATGTTTTTAATTGTGTAAAATAATTTTTTTTTATTTTTTTTTTTAAATCCAAGTGATCCGGGTGGAAAGCGATTCGTCTATGGCCAAAGTGATCCGGGTTCGATTCCCGGCATGGGCGGTCTATTTTTTTTTTTTTTTAATTCTTGTTTACTATTGTTTATTATGAACGTTTTAATGTTTTATTTTACTCTAATAATTTTTTTAATTGTGTAAAATAAATATTAAAAAAAAAATTATTTTTTTTTTTAATCCACGTGCACAAGACAAAAACTTTCATACTGGGGGAGCGAGCCAGTCTGAAGAGTACTCGGGTCCAGCGCGAGCGTTTTTTATTGACTGAAGTAAAGAATACTGTTTTGGGAAAGTTCACTCAACCAGCAAGATCTATCAATTTCTAAGTTGCAAGAAGCTGATTTCTTGTGTTCATGCTGTTGCTACAACAAGTGTTGTGTGACTTTTGCTTTGGCTTTGGCTTTTATTCAAAATCAGTCAAACGTTAACATTCCAGTTGAAGTTGGTTTTTACATTTAGTCAAGTTTTGAATAAATGTTTTAACATTGAGGGGGAATCGAGACGAGGGTCGTGGTGTGTGTGTGTGTGTGTGTGTGTGTGTGTGTGTGTGTGTGTGTGTGTGTGTGTGTGTGTGCGTGCGTGCGTACGTGCGTGCGTGCGTGCGTGCGTGCGTGCGTGCGTGTGTGTGTGTGTGTGTGTGTGTGTGTGTGTGTGTGTGTAGAGCGATTCTGAGTAAACTACTGGACCGATCTTTATGAAATTTTACGTTAGAGTTTCTGGAACCCAGATGTTTTCTTCATTTTTTCGATAAATATCTTTGATGACGTCATATCCGGCTTTTTGTATCACACCCTCATTTTTCAATGAAATTGGTTGAAATTTTGGCCAAGCAATCTTCGACAAAGGCCGGACTTTGGTATTGCATTTTAGCTTGGAGGCTTACAAATTAATTGATGACTTTGGTCATTAAAAATCTGAAAATTGTAATTAAAATTAATTTTTAATAAAACGATCCAAAAATAATTTCATCTTAATTTTCGTAATTTCCTGATTCCAAATACATATAACTATGTTATATTCAGATTAAACACAAGCTCTGAAAATTAAAAATATAAAATTATGATTAAAAATTAAATTTCCGAAATCGATTTAAAAACAATTTCATCTTATTCCTTGTCGGTTCCTGATTCCAAAAACAGATAGATATGATATGTTTGGATTAACAACAAGCTCAGAAAGTTAAAAAGAATAGAGATACAGAATAGCGTGCTATTCTGCTCAGCGCGACCACTACCGCGCTATTCTGAATTGTCAATTTCACTGCCTTTGCCGGGAGTGGTGGACTGACGATGCTACGAGTATACGGCCTTGCTGAAAAAATGCAGTGCGTTCAGTTTCATTCTCTGAGTTCGACAGCTTG
>NW_027126934.1:0-3573 GCF_037325665.1 Littorina saxatilis | reverse complement strand
CCTTGAGTTTGAAGACCTTTTTTGAAAAAGTAGAGAGAGAGAGAGAAAGTGCGAGGGGGTTGTTGAAGGGAATAGGAAGGAGTTGGGGGGGGGGGGGAGGGAGTGTATGGTTGGCCTTTTCTTCTGCTTAAACTTGATTGAACTTGAGCAAGACTTTGCAGGTTTCTGAGGTGCCCCTTGTTGAGTTACCTGGCTCGTGGTAAACGTTTTGAAGAAGCACAGAGTTAAAGCGTGAGGTGACGGGAGGGAGTGTGTGTGTGGGGTGTGTGTGTGTGTAGGTGGGTGTGTCTGTGTATGTGTGTGTGTGTGGGGGGGGGCTACTGGCTCGATTAGCTTACATTTTGGATTAAATCTGATCGAAATTGAGCATGTCGTTATACGTGTCTGTGCCATGACCTTTTGTGTAAAGGCTTTTTTTGAAGAAAAAGGGAGAGAGGAAGATCAGAGATGGCGGATCTAGGAATGTGTTGAAGGAACGCGGTGTAACTGGCTTATATTTCTGCTTACATTTTATTGTGTTTGAGCTTCTTCTTCTTCTTCTCTTCTTCTTGGCGTTCGCAGAGGTTACACAATCAGTCCAGCACTGGTGATAAATGTTGTCGTTTTCTCCAACTCCTGTCGACTGCCGTATAGTTTGGTCTGCAAGGGAGTTGGTGACGGCCACACTTCTTTTCGTTCCTCATCTAGTAAGGGACATCGCTGTAAGATGTGTTCCGCTGTTTGGTCCTCTTGACCGCAGGCACAGGTTGGTGATGGCGCCAGCTTGAACTTTCGGTTCATGTGAGCATTGAATTGTGTTTGAGCGAGACTTGACAGTATTTTGAGGGAGCTGTGTTTGGCTCAATATTTGAATACTTGTCATGTTAATGGTCTTTGTTTGGCTTGTATGTGGTGCCTTGATGGGTTGATTTGGTGTGATTGGTTGTTTTGTCACTGTTTTGGGTGTGTGGGTGTGTGTGTTTGTGTGGCCGTGTGTGGGTGTGTGTGTTTGTGTGTGTATGTATGACATTGTTAATCAGCCATAGTATGTGTGTGTGTGTGTGAGTGTGTGTGTGTGTGTTTGTGTGTGTATGTATGACATTGTTAATCAGCCATAGTATGTGTGTGTGTGTGTGTGTCTGTGTGTGTGTGTGTGTGTGAGTGTGTGTGTGGGTGTGTGTGTGTCTGTGTGTGTGTTTGTGTGTGTATGTGTGTGAGTGTGTGTGTGTGTGTGTGTGAGTGTGTGTGTGTGTGTATGTGGGTGTGTTTGTGTGTGTGTGTATGTGTGAGTGTGTGTGTGTGTGTGTGTGGGTGTGTGTGTGTGTGTGTGTGTCTGTGAGTGTGTGTGAGTGTGTGTGTGTGTGAGTGTGTGTGAGTGTGTGTGTGTGTGTGTGTGTGTGTGTGTGAGTGTGTGTGAGTGTGTGTGTGTGTGTGTGTGAGTGTGTGTGTGTGAGTGTGTGTGTGTGTGTGTGTGTGTGTGTGTGTGTGTGTGTGTGTGTGTGACATGCTGTCAAAGCCATTGTTTCTCTCTGTGTGTGCAGGACGGGGCCAAGGCCTACATGCAGACCCACAACGTGCCCTCTGACCTCCAGAAGCGCGTGCAGCGTTGGTATGACTACGTCTGGTCCAGGTAACACGCATCGTCAACACTCGCCACTCAATACACAACGATCATTCTGCGGTTAAGGGTTCATTTCTAATTTGAAACAACATGGCAAAGCGTTCTTTGGCTGTTTTGCCGACGCATTTGTGAAAGAACTTCCATCAGTTCAACTAAGCATGTTTAGTGACCAGCACCTACTCAGACAACACAGAAGCTTGAAGCAAGGGAGGTGGGGAGGTGCAAGGAAGAGGTGTGGGATTCGTTGTTTTTTGGTGTTTGTTTTTGTCGGGGGCGGGGAGGGAGAGGAGGCTGGGATGTTGTAGGCGATCAGGGACATATTGGTTTACGTTTGTCGCTTGCTTCTTTCTTTCTTTATTTGGTGTTTAACGTCGTTTTCAACCACGAAGGTTATATCGCGACGGGGAAAGGGGGGAGATGGGATAGAGCCACTTGTCAATTGTTTCTTGTTCACAAAAGCACTAATCAAATATTTGCTCCAGGGGCTTGTAACGTAGTACAATGTATTACCTTACTGGGAGAATGCAAGTTTCCAGTACAAAGGACTTAACATTTCTTACATACTGCTTGACTAAAATCTTTACAAACATTAACTATATTCTATACAAGAAACACTTAACAAGGGTAAAAAGGGAAACAGAATCCGTTAGTCGCCTCTTACGACATGCTGGGGAGCATCGGGTAAATTCTTCCCCCTAACCCGCGGGGGGGTGTCACTTGCTATGTTTACATCGGGAGGGGTTCAGTTTGCAGAGTGTGTGGACTTTAAAGGCACTCTCACTCCTTCCCTTGAAACCCATCCTGCAGGCCATCTCGATCTCAGGCCTTACCAGGATTCAACAAGGGATAAGACCCTCTGGACCATCTCTTCCATGGGACACACGCCAACAAGCAACGTGCTGGCTGAATTGTGCGCACAGTCATATTGGTTAAATGAATGGATTCCACGAAAAGCCACCAGTGTACGTTGAGATATCAATACATTAAATATGAAGGCAGCACCCAAGCTGTTGCTTCTCGGTATGTGTCCCAGTAGGGCCGGGCAGGGCTAGATCTGAGGGGGAGGGGGGTCCTGGGTTCCGGAAGCCCCCCACCCCTTGGCCTTACCCAGCAATAGTACCTTTTTGTCAAGGAGAGACCCAAACTACCCCTATACTACCACATTTCAACAGAAGCCCCACCTGCCCCTTTACCCTTGCGTCATATTGGAAGCCTCCCGTTTCATACACTAGGTCCGGCAGTGCCGTCTTGGTCTTATCCCATGTAATAAGTCTGGCTAGGTCTGAGATGTTGAGTTGGATCGTTTTACACGGGGAGAGCTGTACTTTTAAATCCATTTTCCATCAGCACGCTCAGACGCCATCAAATCTCGCGCAAAATATCGATCCCGCGCGATCGGGTGACGTCACAGGACCGCATACCACATTACAAATCACTCACGGCCAGGCAGTTAAAATGGCGATCCGAACTCACCTCCTGTCGGCTAACAATTTGTTTATGCTCTCTCGGCGTGCTCGCGATACTTTACTTCTCGTTTGAGGATTGGCGAGAATCGAGGCGGTTAGGCGGGAAGGCTGTTACACAAGACTAATAATAATTTGTTTGAACCAAGTTTTGTTCTCGCGCGGGATGACAAATGAGGGAAGGGGGGGGGAGGAAGAGATGGAGTGTTGTGGACTGGGGTTTGATGTTGTTTTTGATACTTTACGATTCAAAAGAAACGCAGATGGAGGGTGGGGTGTTGAGGGAGAAGGTGGGGATGTTTAACAAGATGCAAAATGAAGGAATATATTGACCCCCCGAAAAAGGAGAAGGCGTGTTTTCCTATTTAATTCAGCTGTATTTGTTTCTTTGGGAAACTTTTTTTCGGATTTACATCACTGTGGCAGTAGCAAAACTTACTTCTTTTTCTTTCTTTTTGTTGGTGGGTCTGTTAAAGTGCCAGCTTTTTTAAATGGGTATTACTTTTCCTT
>NW_027126933.1:0-14878 GCF_037325665.1 Littorina saxatilis | reverse complement strand
TTTGATTGATTGATTGATGTCTGACCCAGCATTTGTAACCATATCTGCGAAGTTTAGTAGTGTGTGTGTGTGTGTGTGTGTGTGTGTGTGTGTGTGTGTGTGTGTGTGTGTGTGTGTGTGTGTGTGTGCAGGTGTGTGAGTGTGTGAGTGTGTGTGTTTGTGTGTGTGTGTGGAGGGGGGTGGATGTGTATGCGTCTGCGTACGTGCGTGTCAGTGTGTGGGTTTGCGTGCGTTAGTGAGTGTGTGCGTACGTGTTTGTGTACGTATGCGTGTGTGTGCGTGAGAGATAGAGAGGGAGAAAGAGAGAGAGAGAGGGGAGAGAGAGAGAGAGAGAGAGAGAGAGAGAGAGAGAGAGAGAGAGAGAGAGAGAGAGAGAGAGAGAGGGAGAGGGAGAGACAGAGAGACAGAGAGAGACAGACAGCCAGACAGACAGACAGACATACAGACAGACAGACATAGCTCTGCATCGCACAGAGTGACTGGAACATCAGAAAAGCATCCCCCGGGGAATGTTTCAGTCATGACTGAACTGCTTACTTAGTGCAAACCGCAGCATTACCGTCAAATCGTGACTGCAAGAACTTGATCGCCAACTTTCTTCAAAAAGACATCTAACTGCCTTCGCCAAGTGCAAACACTTCTCTCACTCTGTGTCGAGTAGTGCGATTTTCAAAAGCAAGCCAAACAACCTTCCCAGGGATTAACCCTTTAGAGAAATCGTCTGCCTGCCGTTAGTGAACTCGATGAGGCCTTACATGTTAACAAAGACACGCAGATGAAAATGGTTTAATTGGTTTAATTGAAGTTAGAGTTGAAACTCAATCAACTTCAACAAAAGTCGGTCTCAAATAGCAGCTAGCATCTGCTGAAGGGACATTAAAACAAAAAAAACAACCAACCAACCAACTTCAACAAAAGTAAACAGAAAAAAAATCGTAACTTATTATCCATTCGTTATACGATCAACTCGAGCGGTTCGGCTTCCTTGGGCACGCATATAAGCGCACACGTACGCACACACTGTCGGTACCATTTTATTCCAAAAACACACACACACACACACATACACACACACACACACACACACACATACACACACACACACACACACACACACACATACACACACACACACACACACACACACATACACACACACACACATACACACACACACACACACACACACATACATACACACACACACACACACACACACACACATACATACACACACACACACACACACACACACACACACACACACACACACACGTATTTATACATCGTATACCATCTACCAGACTCGAGCGGCTCCCCATCTGTGAGCACCTGCACACACACACACACACACACACACACACACACACACACACACACACACACACACACACACACACACACACGTATTTATACATCGTATACCATCTACCAGACTCGAGCGGCTCCCCATCTGTGAGCACCTGCTCCCGATGCTCATTAGAGATTCCTTTTTTTCCTCATCGGCTCATTAGCTTTTTGAGAAACCCTCACCAGTGAGCCATTCATCATCCTACCTCGGTTAATTTACGCTTATAATAATAATAATAATAATAATACGAATATTTGTAACGTGCACATATCTCACCAACAGGCGACTCAAGGCAATGCAAACACCTATCATCACATATAATTGACTCACAAAGAAGGGAAATCTTTCCACACAGAAAATGTGTGACAGTAATAAGTATTCCGTGCGATGGTGCATGGTTGAAGTTTACACCGAGAATAAAAACATTGACATCACCTATAACTGACACGTTAAGTCTCAATAGCATCACTTCACTGATTTGCGAGGAAAAACTTGAAAATATGCCCCGTAGAATTGTACTTTTATGGATTCCATTACCTCTTTAGATGCCCTTCGTTTTCCCATTATCCCTTCTGCCCGGTGTAACACGAAATTTTTACTCCACGAAAAATTTACTCCGGACTAAAAATTTTGTACGAAATTCTTACTCCGAGTAAATTTTTCGTACGAGAAAAGAACTCCCCAAGGCACGAAAAAATTACTCCCTCCACGACCTTTTTACTCCCCATTTTTTTTTACTTCCAGTAAAAATCTCGTACGCAAAAATGGGATGCGGGCGAATTAGGGCTAATTCCAATAAGTGATCTCGCGCACACGAATGTCGCGCTACCCTCCTTCCACCCCTTCCACCACCAAGACTAACAGGGGACAAGGGAGTAAAAATTTCGTACAGCTGGCATGGGAAGTTGAATTGCTCGTGTTGGGGTGAAGTAATTTATTCGTTATTTATTCGTTAGGGGAGTAACTTTTTGCACGAAATGTTTACTCGGAACTCACCTGTCTTGGGGAGCAATTTTCTCGTGTAATGGGCAGGGCCGGACTACCGGGGGGGTTATGGGGGTTGCGCACCCCCCCCCCCCCCCCTAGCCTAACCTCACTTATTTAAAACATTTTTTATTATTGTTTATTTTATGCCGTTTCATGCAAGGAGCGACCATTTTCCTATCTCAGAATATGACCTACCCATCAGCTTTAGGGGGCGAAGCTCCCTGACCCCCACATCCCCCTGGACCACCACTGGCAACCCCCCCCCCCCCCCCTCCTCTTAGCCTAGTCCGGCCCTGATGGGGGAGTGCTTTTTTCGTAAAGGGAGTAACTTTTTCGTACGAAATGTTTACTCCGGAGTAAAAATCTCGTGGGAGTAATTTTCTGTTCCTCCATCATTATACTCCCACCCATCCTCCGTGCTCTCGACTTTCCACATTATGCGTACCTACCAACAACCCCCCCCCCCCCCCCCCCCCTCCCATACCCCAACCTCCGCCCGCCCCCAAACTAAACCCACCCCCTTTTCTCCAGCTCTACTTCAACATATTTTCCACATCTGGAAAGTACTGAACGCACTCCCTCCGTTTAAACTTTTTTTCATGAGGTTTGTGCCTTACTTTCTTCTTCCACGGTAGCATACCCCGTACCTCATCTTTATTTGCTCTACCCACAATAAACCCAACCACTTTCTTCGCTCGCTTAGATCAAGTACGTCTTAATGACATTTCGGGCCACATGTGGGTTCAGTAAAAGTATGTACAAAGTGGACATGCTAAAGTCCAACCAACTCTCAACATGTACTTCAGAGAACTTGCATATGTACACAAAATAGACAAACAAGTACATCAGATTACAATGAGTTATGACAAATAAATTCATAAGTGGGCTGCATACACAGATCTGATACAAGAATAACTGCACACACTTTCCTGCTTTTGTATACATAAAAACACTTTATTTTCTGCCGTTGTATACATAATGGGTTTTTGTTAATGTCATAATGTTCTGAATTGCCTTTCTCATACCGTGAACCTACCAATACATGCATGTAACCCTTTCTGAATAAAAAAAATTGTGAAGAAAAAAACAAAAAAGTATTTACAAATCTCGACTAGGGCCTATAGAAAATACCTTTACACAAAGTCAAGGTCGCACCGTAATCTAACTGACGAACAACGATCAAGCAACAATGGTTAACTGATAACCCGAGATAGAAATAACAAGGAACCTGCACCCTTTATCACTGCTGCTTATTCCAAAAACCCTTCAAAAGTCCCACAAACGGTATAAGAGTTGTTTGAATTTAGGCTTAGAATGCCAACACCTACCATCACCTATTATTGACACACAAGAGAGAATACGTATCTCACCACAAAAACAATGAGAGACGGTTACAAGTACAAGTATAAGAGTTAGTTGATCGTCGGGACGAAAGAAGCAATACTGACAATAAGATTGTACTCGTACAATAGCACATTGTGAAGAACACGTGGACCACAAAATAATGTGAGTAAACTTTGACCTCTTTCGTTATTGATCAACACGAGTAACAGCTGACACTCTTAGCTACAATCTTCACGACTTAATTGGTATTCCACATCTTACACCGGCACTAAACGTCAGCATGCCTACTAATTAGTGGTCAATACACAATTAGTACACCCATCATGTTTGGAAGCATATATACAGATACGAACTAACACGTCACGGGCCTTGGTATCATTTCGTGTTACCCTTTAGCTGTGTTAGAAGGGCAGCGAAACAAAGCTGAGATGTCTTTCAGTCAAGCATGTGCTATGTACGTGAAAAAGAAAGACAAAACGAATTGTAGAAAAACAAATCTGTACAATCATTGGACAGTGTTACTGCCTATCCAAAGCTGAGAGGCAAATCATTTGCGAATTGAAGTCACACACACACGCGCATACACATCAGCATTGTCTATTCAGGATCCAAAGCTAAACAGTATATGTATAACACAATATTTATCTCCTGAAAATGGACTCATATGTAAACCTCATTATTCTATGCACACTTTGCCATGCGCTCGCGGACAGACCTACACACATACACACGTGCGCGCGCAATTGTACCACCCATCCCACCATCCAACACAGACACTCAGCACCCTATTTACCCACAAACAAACAAAAAAAGATATCACAAAACATCACACCTGTGATCAAATCTTCAAGTCACAAAAATCAACGTCCTTCCTTAAAAAGTTGAATGGAGTCAAACGGCTACAAGGTTTCTTGCTCCGATCTGGGATTTGAACCCGTGAGAATGGCCAACAGTTCGCGACACCCCTGTGCAACGTCAACCCTCCTAGACATGCCCCTCCCCCATACCTTCCCTAGTTGCTCTGTGTGGAGTGGACAAACTCGGACCTGGTCAGTATTGATTCAATGAGAGAGTGACCGCCGGCCAAGTATTTAGCCGTTTCGGCGTAATATTATTTTGTGAGCCAGGTCACTGGTTTTGGCAACACTTGCTGAAATTTGTGTTTGGTCGCTTCTGTGAAGTGGTTGGAGGTGAGAGAGAGAATGTTATCCTACATGCGCTACGTGACAGAGACCACCCATGTGATAAATAAACCTAATCTTCACACGTGTGCATATGGTGTTAACGAGTTAGGGGGCAATCTACAGTCTGGCAAGGACATTTTTAACCACTGCACATGACGACAAAGTCGCCAAGAAAAAACTTCATTCTCATTTGTTATTTCCTCCGAAAGAATTTTGAAAACTTACGCGTGATGCTATTATTCCTATTGTGGCGTCTTCTTGCCTACACGTAAGAGATTTCACATGTATTTGGAAGAGATCGATGTTGCAAAAGACGCGTTTGTAACGTGGACACGTCAACTCCAGAAGCCACGCAAGTACAGAATGTAGAATAAACAAAATGCACACTGGGTCAATACATGTTGCTTTTTTTCAAAAATTGAAAAGCGAGCGAATACTAAATACAAAAACAAAACATTCATGTAAACCTGGTATTACACACAGCAACCAATGTAGTATTCTTTAAGAACGACAGTCTACATAGCTGTAGTTTGACTATCGTTGCTTCAACGTAAGACAACATTTTTCTTTTAACCAGGTCATATTGTGTGCAGCCTCTGCTGAATTCTGTGTTTGCTTCTGTGAAGAGATTAGGGTGACTAACAGCTGATTGTGACGTTGATTGATTTTGCGGGTTGATGCTTGCGTCAGTTATGAAGTTAATTCAATTCCCACTCTACATAAAATGCGCATAATCACACACACATACACACACACACACACACATACACACACACGCACGTACACACACACACACACACGTACGTACACACACACACACACACACACACAAAGACACACACACACACACACATACACACACACACAAAGACACACACACACATATACACACACACGCACGTACACACACACACACACGTACACACACACACACACGCACGCACACACGCACGCACACACACACACACAAACACACACACACACACACTCACACACACACACACACACACACACACACACACACACACACACACACACACACACACACACCACTCCACATAAAACGTAGGGTTATAAGGGACAAGCCTTGTGAAGCTCAACACAGATCAGACTCCCAACATATACCAAGATCAATAGAGAGATAAAATAAAGATCCTTCAAGCCATCTGCAACAGCTAAATCAGAGGACACACGAACTAAGCAAGAATCTACACGCAAACAGCTCACAATCTACATAAGACTGCAAACAGGCAACACAAAGAAGAATCATAAACTTACAGAATCTCCCTTGACAAATCCGCCCTCGTCACAAAAATGCATCAAGTTCTGGGATGCGCATTTCACCTACGGGCAATCGCCCACGAGCTGTCAAACACGCCTGTAAAATTAACGTGTGTGTAGAGGTAGAGTAGGTAGGGCCTATGGAGTGAGTGGTCATGCTAGGGATACAAACGTTCAGTTCGTTTTTGTCCCACATTTTCTTGCCGGTGTCACGAACTGAAACCTCTGCTAAACAATCTTTCTCATAGCGACCCTTTGGCTGAACGAACCATGGGTTAGGGTTAGGGTTAATAATAATGATAATAATAATAATGATAATAATAAAACATTATTTTATAGCGCTGTTCACCGCCGAATGGCAGTCTCATGGGGCTTTACATTAGACATTAACATGTAACATTTTACATAAAAAGTTTTCTTGTAAGAAATAACATACAAGCATAAAAAAAACAATTCATAGACAACGACCACTTACAGTTATATAAGATAATCTAGAAAAATTATTTTTAAAAAGATGAGAAAAAACACACACACATGTAATAGACACATAGTTACACATAAAAAGTCTGACAATAAAACAGAACTCACATAAAAGCGTACAGATCTCAGTAAAACAGAACGAAAATGTAACATAGACTGTGGGGCAACAAATAACACAACTAACAACAGGCATACTGTATAACAATACTACATTAGGTTAGGATTAGGGTTAGGATTAGGGTAAGGGTTAGGGTAAGGGTTAGGGTTAGATGTTCACGACCTGATTAATCTCCCCATGTTAGCGCATGCGCATTGACCGTAATGAGAAGGATTGTTTAGGCAGAGTTTTCAGTTCGTGACACCGGGTCAAAGTGTTGGAATGGTGAAGAAAACTGGCATTGTGAATTATTATTAAAAGTATGCCTGTTTCTTTGTTTCTTTGTTTCTGTGTGTCTTTGTTTATGTGTCTTTGTTGTTGTTGTTTTTGTTTTCTTTGTTGTTGTTTTGTTTGTAATTAACACAGAGGTTAGGCCTAATCGGTCACATTATTTGGTTTCTATCCATGTATTTATCTGCCAACGGGAGGAAAATCTCTTTCTTAAAAAACACATTTTCTCTTTCGTTCTTTCTTTCTTTCTTTCTTCTTAACACGGAGGAAACGCCCAATCGGTTTACTCTTCATGTTTCTATCCATTTATTTATCTGGCAACAGAAGACACACATTCTATGAAAACATGGCAAACAAAACAAACAAAACAAAGAATACGACAAAAAAATGGAGAAGAAAAAGAAAACAAAAAAGATCCAACAGATACGAGCATGATTTAATAAGGTATATTCTGTATGAAAGGAGCAGGAACTTAAACCCATTGTGGCAATCAGAGATTTTCTATTCGTCAAATGTTATTTTGTCCATGCCATTAACAACATCTGGTACAAATAAAGGCAGTAGGATTGCATGCATGAGTACACATGCACACACATCCTAATTAACATAATCGACCTGCTTTACCAATAGACGATCTTAAAGATTCATTAATAATCCTGTTAATACGCAAAGGGTTTTGCTCGTTAACCTTAAATAATTTTACCAGCATGTCTGTCCTTTACAAGTAATGGGTTTGTTTTAATGTCGTCAGACTGTCGTTGGCATACAGAGTGCAATACAGACGACTATCTGTAGTTGTATGTGTGCCTTCCACAAAGCGCGACCTTTTCTTGTCCGTCAGTGTCAAAAAAGACATTACTGTACAAGCATATAGTTCTTCATTCTTGTAAATCTCTTTTCTGGCTAGTTGTATCGACACCTTTTTTAAGATTGCTTGGAAAATACAATGTCGAATGGCCAAGCACACGACGTGTATAGAGAGATGCCTCATTATCGTATTACCTCGCCGGTTCACAAGAACAGGGTTCCACTAAGTGTGTTACCCCTACCCATCCATCCCCTCCTACTACCCACTGCCCCCCCCCCCCCCCCCTCTGTCACACGTTCATATCATCTCCCCAATGTAATTAGGCCTAAAAAAAAATAGGTGTGGTTACGGTAACCCGACCTACCCTATTTTTAGGGGCCGATCCTATAACTTTTTATTACATTTGTCAACAAAACAAAAAAACAAAAAAAAAAAAGCGAGTGCAAAAAACGCAATGAAAGCGAAAGCGCCCGAGACGCACACTTATTTCCCTGTCAAGTAGGTTTAATTTGTACACATTAGAAAAAAAAGTTTAAAAAAAAAAGTGATTGCCTACCTACCTACCCTATTTGTTTGGCTATGTTACCGTAACCACACCTATTTTTTTTTGGCCTTACCAGGTGTGTCCATACGGCGTTTGTCTATACAGCTACACAATAAATAAATCCGCGAAGATCCTACTAACCTCTGTTACTGTGACCGAGGTGATTTATGTTTTAATTCAGTCGTTGTGTGTCAAATGCGGTGTTTTATTGCGTGCTGTAAACTGATACTACAAGTTGTATATCTGTGTCAGTGTTTGCAAGGTCCCCTTCCTGTACTGTGATGTCGTGGATTTGTGGAATTCGTTCAACACGCATGGATAGCATTCAACAGAGCTTAGACGTATAGAAAGGAAAAGATCGAGAGAGGCCATCTACGCACACGCACGTACACACACACACACACACACACACACACACACGCACGTAGACACACACACACACACACACACACACATACATACTGACACACACATACACCATACTGACACCCACACATACACACACACACACACAAACACACACACACAAACAAACACACACACACACACACAAACCCTCACACACATACACACTGACACACACATGCACACACCCACACACGCATACCTACACACACACACACACACACACACACACACGCACACACACACACACACACACACACCTCGTGCAGTCAAGTTCAGTCCCAACTCCGTCCCTGCTCAACAGACATTCACTCACTCAACATAGCCAACAATCACGTTAACAGCAAGACAATCATGAACACAGGCGTCAAGAGAAACACAGGAGGAATGATTTAGCGTTCTGACGTCTGGGTGTTCAAATTCAAGCAGAGAGGTAAGTAGTGGTGGATGGGTTACTGAGGAAAACGGTGGAGGGGGTGGGGGAGTTGCAGAGGCAGGTGCTGAGGGGACAACAAGGGGTGGTGGTGGTGGTGGTGGTGGGCGGGTATGGAAAGGTGAAAAAGGTCAGCTGTACCAACACACAAAGATGAAAGTACTCGGTACCATTGGTTTTCCTCATAGCCTTCAAGAACATGTGTCTAAAAGCATGCTCCTAACTTCACGAATGTATGATGTTCTGCACAATATCCATTGTCAGCAGCAAATAAAGAGACCAGCGCCCCAATCAACGCTTTTATAATGGACAACGACACGGATATCTTTTGCATTACTGAATCGTGGCTCCCCCATAAAGGAGCTAACGCTAAGATCAAGGACTTAACACCCCCCGGCTACAAAACGCTGCCTTACTCTCGGGAAGGGCGCGTAGGAGGTGGGATTGCAATTATCATCAAGGAATCCCTTCTCCCTAACATCAAACCAAAAACAGACTTCAACTTCCCCCACCCGTCTTTTGAGCTCGTTGAGCTGACTCTTGTCCTTCCATCTGACACCCTTCACCTCTTCGTCATCTACCGCCCCCCACCTAGCCGTAAGAACAAGCTCACACATATGCAGTTTAAAAACGAGTTCCCGGATTTTCTGGAGTACTGCAATGGGCTTAGGGGCAAATTGCTCATCGTCGGTGACGTCAACGTCTGGTTCGATGATGCGCGCCATCCCCTCACTGAGGATATGTGGGATATTCTCAACGTATTCAAACTCTCCCAAACCATCACCGTTCCAACACAGCGCAACGGACACACCTTGGATTGGGTTGTTTGCCGAGATGATGAATCGATCATCAAGTCTTTGACTATGGATTACACTCTACCCTCGGATCACTACTGTGCTGTACTGGACTTATTTCTCCCTAAACCTGAACATCGCCCTACCTTCGTCATGAGAAGGAATATCGCCGCTGTTGATGTTGCTGCCCTGACAGAGGACATGCTGGCCTCCATCAACTCTTCCGTCCATCCCGCCGCTCATCAACTCGACCAGTATCTCAAAGATGCTCTAGATTCGCATGCCCCGCCAAGACGCCGCAAGGTGTCGTCGCGGTCTTCATGTGAATGGTATAGCGCTGTCGCTGATGAGCTGCGGCCACTGAAGCAGGAGCGACGCAGAGCTGAACGCCGCATGCTGCGACCGTCGAGCACGTACATCGACACAGAGATTTTTAACAGAGCTAAACACCAGGTTAATCGCTTTGTTGAAGCTGCCAAAACTGCATATAACTCAGCCCAGGTACTCGCAGCTAAGACTATGAAGCAGCTGTATTCTGTCACAAATAGTCTGCTTGGTAAAGAGAAAAACTGTCCTCTCCCGACCATATACACTCCAAGTCGTCTACCCTGTGAATTTTCCGATTACTTTAGAATTAAAGTACAGACAATACGAGAAGAACTTGACTCTCAGCTAACCTCTACCACCAGCAAATTCACAGAGAAAACATTCTCAGGAACATCTTTCTCGGGTTTTCACCATGTGTCAGAATGTTTTGTCAGAGAAAAAATTGCTGAATCCAACCGTAAGACATGTGAGCTTGACCCATTGCCCTCGTGCATTCTCAACCAGTGTATTGATGCGCTAGTTCCATGCATTACCGGTATCGTCAATGACTCGCTGGCCACCGGGATCTTCCCATCTGTATACAAATCGGCGGTAGTCCGCCCTCTGCTTAAAAAACCTTCCCTAGACCCTAACTGCCTAAAAAACTTCAGACCCGTCTCAAATCTTCCTTTTTTCTCGAAATTACTTGAAAAGATAGTTCTCTCTCAGATCATTGGGCACCTCACCCAGAACAAGCTCCTCGACCCCCATCAGTCCGCGTATAGGGCTGGCCACTCAACAGAAACCGCTCTCATCAAAGTTGCAAATGACCTTCTCTTAGCTCTCGATCAAAAGCATGTGTCTGTCCTTTCTCTATTAGATCTCTCGGCAGCATTTGACACTATTGACCACTCCGTTCTCCTGACAAGACTTCACAATTCTTTTGGTATTTGCCACACTGCCTTAGCTTGGTTTAAGTCCTACCTCACAGACCGCTCTCAGATAGTCTCCATTGACGGCTTCCAATCTGTTCCATCCCCGTTGACTTTCGGTGTCCCCCAAGGTTCTGTACTTGGCCCGGTGCTATTCATCATGTACACGAAACCAATATCTAATGTCATCTCTCGCCACTCTGTTTCCTATGAAAGCTTTGCTGATGACACTCAGTTACAAAAATCTGGCCCTATTACTGACCTCCCCAACACAATCGAGACAACTAAGAACTGCATCTCTGACTTGAAATTGTGGATGACCGAAAATAAATTGAAACTTAATGACGACAAGACCGAGATCATGCTAGTTGTACCCCCTTCTCTTAAAAAAGAACCATCCCTTCCTGCCCAAATCTCTATAGCTGGAACTGATATTCAGTTGGCTTCTCAAGTACGAAACCTCGGTGTCATCTTCGACGAAACTCTCTGCTTCAAACAACAAGTCTCCACTGTCTGTAGAAATGCCTACTATGAACTGAGAAAAATTAGCTCCATCCGCCACTGCCTTTCTTCCGATGCTACAAAAACCCTCATTTGCTCTCTCGTTCTTTCAAGGCTAGATTACGGAAATGCCCTTCTTTCTGGTTCATTTGACTATCTCATTGAAAAACTGCAGAAAGTACAGAACAACTCCGCTAGATTAATCACAAAGACCCCTAAAAGACACCACATCACACCTGTTTTGAGATCCCTTCACTGGCTGCCTGTAAGAAGTCGTATTCAATACAAAATTGCATGCATTTGTTTCTCTTTCTTTCATGGTACAGGACCTGCTTATCTCTCTGAGATGTTATCAAAATATTCAAACCTCTCCTCTCTTCGCTCTGCAACAGATACCAATGTACTTAGTAAACCAAAAAGAAACAGAAAATCAACTAACTATGGATTTGAGAGATCCTTCAAGTACCAGGGACCTCTTGTCTGGGAGAAAATCCCCCGGAGCATTAGGGATTCCCAGTCACCATCTGCCTTTAGAACAGCCCTCAAAACACACATGTTTAAGTTAGACCTCTGAAGGAGATCCCATGATCGGTGAGTCATCGGCGCTGCCACGTGTATTATCTACTAAAGTGTGGCGTTCATGAGGATGTGTATGTGCCTGTGTGTGTTGTACTAGAATAACGTATGCGTACATGGAATGACATTGCGGGTTACCTGAACATTGACAATGACGAAACAAAGATTGTGTGTGTGTGTGTGCGCGCGCGCGTGTGTGTGTGTGTGTGTGTGTGTGTGCGTGTGTGTGTGCGTGCGTGTGTGGGTGTGTGTGACCATGTTTGAATTTATTCGGATTTAGTTCTCTTTCCTTGTCCCAGCGAAGCTGGAGGTATCCCGTGAACGCTATTACTGTAATCGATTTGAGAAATGTGCATACCGAATAATACATGATAAAGAAGGATTCTTTGTGCCCGGCTACGTGCTACAGTTGGAGATGGAAGTTCACCAAAAATTGGGACCATACTAACAAAAATACGGTGGGTGCAATAGTCGCCCCCATTTTTTCAGCAAACGCCACCCAAGGCCGTTTTGGACGGGTAGAAATCCCGTAGTTTCCAAGTCTATGGATAAAGCTCGCGTAAGAAGAATACGTCACGGTCGAAAGTCTTTGACGTCAATTAATGCATCATGACGTCATGCCTCCCTGTAGTCTTTCTCTCTCGCGCAGTGTGTGTGTTTGTGTTCATTTTGTGCACATGTGTTAGTGTTACTGTTTGTGTGTGTGTGTGTTTGTGTGTGTGTGTGTATTTGTGTGTGTGTGTGTGTGTGTGTGTGTGCGCGCACGCGTGCATGAGTCTGTACTCATATGTGTGTGGTGTGTGTGTGTGTGTATTTGTGTGTGTGTGTGTGTGTGTGTGTGTGCGCACGCGTGCATGAGTCTGTACTCGTGTGTGTGTAAGTGTGTGTGTGGGCATAAGTGTATGTGTGTGCGTGTATGTGTGTTTGTTTGTAAAGGTGGGTATGTCCGTCTGTCCATAATTATGTTCGTATGGGTGTGTGTATGAAGTTTTTTGTGAGAGAGTGAGTGAGTGCGTGTGATCATGAGTGAGTGTGAGTATGTGTGTGTCACTGTGTGTGACTTGTGTGCGTGGGTGTGTGTGTGTGTGTGTGTTTGAGAGAGAGAGAGAGTGTGTGTGTGTGTGTTTGAATGTGTGTGTGCATGAGTTTGTGTGTGTATGAGTGTGTATATGTGTTTGTTTGTAAAGGTGTGTGTGTGTCCGACTGTCTATGTGCGTATGTGTTTGATTGTTTGCTTAACGCCCAGCCGACCACGAAGGGCCATATCAGGGCGGTGCTGCTTTGACATATAACGTGCGCCACACACAAGACAGAAGTCGCAGCACAGGCTTCATGTCTCACCCAGTCACATTATTCTGACACCGGACCAACCAGTCCACTAACCCCATAATGCCACACGCCAGGCGGAGCAGCCACTAGATTGCCAATTTTAAAGTCTTAGGTATGACCCGGCCGGGGTTCGAACCCACGACCTCCCGATCACGGGGCGGACGCCTTACCACAAGGCCAACCGTGCCGGTCTATGTGCGTATAAGTGTGTGTTTTGTGTGTATAAGATTTGTGTGAGTCAATGTGTGTGTGTGTGTGTGTGCACGGTGTGTGTGTGTGTGTGTGTGTGTGGGTGTGTGCGTGCGTACATGCGTGCGTATGTACATGTGTGTGTGTGTGTGTGTATGTGTGGGGGGGTGTCTGTTTGTATAAGAGAGAAAGAGAGAGAGAGAGAGAGAGAGAGAGAGAGTGGGTGGGTGGGTGTGTGTTTGTAAAGGTGTGTATATGTCCGTCTGTCTATATGTGCGTATGGTGGTGTGTTTTGTGTGTATGAAGTGTGTGTGAGCGAGTGCGTGTGAGTGAGTGTGTATGTGTGTACGTGTGTAACTTGGGGTATGTGTGTGAGTGTGTGTGTGTTCGTGTGTGTGTGTGTGTGTTTGAGAGAGAGAGACAGACAGACAGACAGACAGAGAGAGACAGAGAAAGAGAGAGAGAGGTTTGTCTTTCGCTGGGGTATGCAGTGCCTTGGCGTTGCACATCTACTTAATCCCAGCGAAGCTGGAGGTATCCCGTGAACGCTATACTGTAATCGATTTGAGAAATGTGCACACCGAATAATACATGATAAAGAAGGATTCGTTGTGCCCGGCTACGTGCTACAGTTGGAGATGGAAGTTCACCAAAAATTGGGACCATACCAACAAAAATACGGTGGGTAAAATAGGCGCCCCCATTTTTTCAGCAAACGCCACCCCAGGCCGCTTTAGACGGGTAGAAATTCCGTAGTTTCCAAGTCTATGGATAAAGCTCGCGTAAGAAGAATACGTCACGGTCGAAAGTCTTTGACGTCAATTAATGCATCATGACGTCATGCCTCCCTGTAGTCTTTCTCTCTCGCGCAGTGTGTGTGTTTGTGTTCATTTTGTGCACATGTGTTAGCGTTACTCTGTGTGTGTGTGTGTGTGTGTGTGTGTGTGTGTGTGTGTGTGTGTGTGTGTGTGTGTGTGTATTTGTGTGTGTGTGTGTGTGTGCGCGCACGCGTGCATGAGTCTGTACTCGTATGTGTGTGGTGTGGT
>NW_027126932.1:0-3032 GCF_037325665.1 Littorina saxatilis | reverse complement strand
AAGGAAGCGTAAAGGAAAAACATACCGTACGGCTAAAAAGTAGGTGAAAATAAGACCCAGACCTCGCTGACAGATTTAACGTGTTGTAAAAGGTGTAACAGAAACATAAAATTGAGCTCTGAATTACCAGTATGCGATTCATCAAAATCTTCTCTTTTTGTAAATCGTGGTAAATAAGTGAGCCCTCATCAAACTGCGTGGGTGTATCTCTCAATGTGTGCAATACACTCTTTTGCTTAGATCAGTAACGGAAATTTAACTGCCTGACATTAGCTATACCCATGAGCTCCCCCTCTGAACAAGCACTACCATGTGTGTCAACACGACAGACTTCGGGGGGAAATAAAAGGAAAAAAAATTTTTAAATTTTTTTTATTTCATACTTTTTTTATTTTTATTTTTATTTTTTTGCAAAGGGGTATGGCAATTTTCGTTTCTGGTTTGATGTCTTCATTTCGTGATTTTCTTTCCTTGTATATTAGCCCTTACATCCATGCACTTGAACCATTTAACAAGAACGAGATCATCAAAACTACGACAAAAAGAAGGTGCAGCTGAATAACCCGTGACACACCGAAACATCTTCATTTCTCAATTACTCTTGGGTCTTGAAAAGCAGTACACCACACCAAAGACCAACAAAAACGATCCAGCGTGACTTTTATCGAGCGTTAGCCCCGCACGAGACTGGAACCTAACACCATACAGGGTCCACGCGCCAGCACTTGAGCTTTCAATGACCAGAACTAACACAGGGGTTGACCACAATAGCCACCCGTCCATTGACCATCCGTAAACATAGCGGCCACTCGTCAGGGCATCGACATTGACTTCTTACTGTTCCAGAATCTCAGAGACAATGTAATGTTCTCAATCTTGAAAAACCACGCGCTTTTTTAATCTCAGTGACTCCTTACTAAAACTGTACGCTTTTGGGTAGAGAGGTATAGCTCGCTTCGTTGAAAGTAACCTGGGAGTGAAGTTGTGTTCGTACGTCGGTGTACTAGAGGACCGTTTTTCAGAAACAAAAGCGCGAGGGGGGTGAAGCTGGTAGGGAGCAGTTGACTTGCGAAGGAAACGCCGTATCGGATATCAGGAGAGGACCATTCATATTGCGACGGCGGCGGTTTACCCGGCAAAGACTTGTGTGTTGACAGATCGGCGAGGAGGTTTGTGACCCCCGATTGAGTAGAACTGCTGACAGAGTTAGGACTTTGTTCCAGTGCGCTCTGGTGGTCCCAGAACCTTGTTTTCTCTTTGTGCTTATTGTGAAAGGTTATGAGTGTAATGCTAACAAAACTGATAGCTTTTGTTTGTCGCTGTTGCATGCATGCAGAAAAAAATTAGCGAAAGAAACATGTTCCCTGAGAACAACGTGACCCACAAAGACATGGCAATTATGTTTTTCTCAGACAGGCCAAGTCAGTAAACAAATCAACAAAGGATGAGCTAAACGGACCAGCTAATACACAAGGAAAAACAAACTGTAACACATGGAAGACATACAAGCAAAACAACAAATCCACTCCGGGAAAAAATGGGTAGAAACAGGAAACGTATTCACAAAGAAAAGGAAGCAACTGTGTGCATATCAGACAAACATAACAAAGACACACACAGAGACACACCGAGACACACCGAGTACACCCACACACACACACACCACACACCACACACACACACACACACACACACACACACACACACACACACAATTTTGAGCCAAAAAATATATTCACATCGTCACTGACCAGTCGTCGTTTGGGCTTGATGAGTGGTCTGTTGGTTCCGTTCATCTTGTGGTAGAGGCCACAGGCGTTACACAGGTAGTGGCCCGTACCGTCCCGTCTCCACAGGGGGGTAGACGTGGCTCCGCAGTTCACACACTCTCGTCCCTCTGCGAAAGACAAATACAAGAGACAAATTAGAGGATTTGAACGCATGCACAAACAAATGGAACATTTGGTGAAAAAAAATGCGATACAATGTTCACTAATTTGTTGTTGACAAACAGGAACACAATAATGAAATCGATCATGTAAAGGAAGAGCTAAAGCTGAGATTGTTCACATCAGCAATGGAACAAATAACAACGCCAGAGTTTTTAATCAATTAGATGGAAAAACAGATTTTGGTGATTGATACGCATCCACTTGCAAGTTTATGTTTTTAATTCTAGAAGTGTTAGGATAGGTACAAGAGAAATATTTACGATCAGTATTAAATAGTTGAATATGAAACAATTTCTACCTTCCATCATATTGGTATGCAGACTACAACCACCTATAAAGACGTAAAAATCCTGTTTCATTAAACTAGACAACACCACGCAATTCTTCGTCAAAGTAGTCATCAAAGTGTCGTTGCGCACACCCGTGGTATCAAAACGAGGCTAAAGAACTGCGTTCAACGAGATACTGCGAGAGTTTCCTCAGCTTTTCAAGCGTCATCATTTCCGGTTTGAGCAACTCCCGGATATGACGTCGCGATATCACACATACACACAGAGTCTCTTGAACAGAGGATGCACATCTGTTAGCCTACCGGAACAGCGTGAAAGTAGAGTAGGTCGGCGGTTGCCTCTCTAATCTTTTACTATATCTGCGCGTTTGTAAAATTCCTGGCCTCGTTTGTTGTCTGATAAACGTTTATTGTTGTTGTCGTATGTGTTGGTAGTGGTGTTTTTGTTTGTGTGTTTGTGTTTTAATTGTTTCCGTGTTTGTTTGCTATTTTGTCCCTCCCTCCCTCTCTGTTTGTCTGTCTGTCTGTCTGTCTGTCTGTCTGTCTGTCTGTCTGTCTGTCTCTATTTCTCTCTCACACGCATCACCTAACATAGAGAGTGAAAGTGTGTGAGTGAGAGAGAGAGAGAGAGAGAGAGAGAGAGAGAGAGAGAGAGAGAGAGAGAGAGAGAGAGAGAAAGAGAGAGAGAGAAAGAGAGACAGACAGACAGACAGACAGAGACAGAGAGAGAGAGACAGAGAGAGAAATAGAGAGAGAGAGAGTGAGAGAGAATTGAATTGAATTGAACTTTA
>NW_027126931.1:0-12500 GCF_037325665.1 Littorina saxatilis | reverse complement strand
GGCTGGAAGTTATTAACAATAAACTATGTTCAATGCAAGCAGACGAGATGGCGCTTTTACTTTTGTTTGTTTGTTTGCGTAAGTGTTGTATTTACTGTCCGATGTACTGTTATACATCTCTCTCCCCCCCCCCCCTCTTCTCTCTCGTTTGTTTTAGTTAAATCTAACCTTCCCCTTAATTTACACTCACACACATTCAGGTATGCACGTAAACATACACCAGCTGCATGTGCACCCACACCCACTGTGGGCACACCGACACAAACATACACCCACCGTGGGCACACCGACACACACATACACCCACCGTGGGCACACCGACACATTCATACACCCACTGTGGGCACACCGACATATACATACACCCACTGTGGGCACACCGACACATACATACACCCACTGTGGGCACCCCGACACATACATACACCCACCGTGGGCACACCGACATATACATACACCTCATGTGGGCACACCGACACATACATACACCCACTGTGGGCACCCCGACATATACATACACCCACACACACATACACCCACCGTGGGCACACCGACATATACATACACCCAATGTGGGCACACCGACACATACATACACCCACCGTGGGCACACCGACACATACATACACCCACCGTGGGCACACCGACATATACATACACCCACTGTGGGCACCCCGAAACATACATACACCCACACACACATACACCCACTGTGGGCACACCGACACATACATACACCCACTGTGGGTACACCGACACATACATACACCCACCGTGGGCACATCGACACATAAATACACCCACTGTGGGCACACCGACACATACATACACCCACTGTGGGCACACCGACACATACATACACCCTCTGTGGGCACACTGACACATACATACACTCAATGTGGGCACACCGACACATACATACACCCAATGTGGGCACACCGAAACATACATACACCCACTGTGGGCACATCGACACATAAATACACCCACTGTGGGCACACCGACACATACATACACCCGCCGTGGGCACACCGACACATATAGGCTATACACCCACCGTGGGCACACCGACACATACATACACCCACTGTGGGCACACCGACACATACATACACCCACCGTGGGCACACCGACACATACATACACCCACCGTGGGCATACCGACACATACATACACCCACTGTGGGCACACCTACACATACATACACCCACCGTGGGCATACCGACACATACATTCACCACCGTGGGCACACCGACACATACATACACCACCGTGGGCACACCGACACATACATACACCACCGTGGGCACACCGACACATACATACACCCACTGTGGGCACACCGACACATACATACACCCACTGTGGGCACACCGACACATACATACACCCACTGTGGGCACACCGACACATACACACACCCACTGTGGGCACACCGACACATGCATACACCCACTGTGGGCACACCGACACATACATACACCCACTGTGGTCACACCGACACATACACACACCCACTGTTGGCACTGTCACAAGCAGCTGTAATTATTTCGTATTATATGCAATCATTGCAAGCGCCTGTTTTTTGTGCTGTCGTTTACCTGCCAGGTGAGACAGCTAGCACTCGTAGTTTTCGTGCGGCACGGTTTTCTCTAAATTCTAGTGAAACGGGTGTATCTCAGGTGTGCTGTAGTGAGCAGTAAATTCAGTTGTGTGTCAGTTTTATTCATTCTTGCCGTAGCCGTTTACAGGGCTAGTAGTCTGCGTTCCAGACTGGAATCCGTTCTTCATTTGAACGTTACTTTTGCTTTCATAGAGCAAAAGGGAGCTGTCTTCATTTGGCAGGGGAATTTCGTGTATGCTTTCATGCAACCAGGATGTGGTGCGTAATTCTTTTCTATTGTTTTCGGTGTAGTTTAGGCTGTTTGTGTGGAACATGTTTGTTGTTTCGTGTCTGTGCGTTTCTTATATGTTCAGGCTAGTCAGTCAGGTATTTCGTTTAAAGAAGGTTAGTTCTATTAGTATTGTTAGTTATGTTAGTTATCAATTTTGAATATGGTCTGTGCATTATGATAACTTGTGTCTGTAAAAGACGGAAAGCTATTTTCGTGTTACATGTTTGCATAACTTCTGCCAATTATTAAACATGTAATGAATTGGTAGAACGTTCATAACATATGAAGTATTTGTGCGAGTGTGTGAGAGTCATAGAGGCTTTGTCCATTCTTTCCTGCATTGGGTTTGATATATGGGAACGGATAAGCGATGTGAGTTAACCATGGACTAAGAGCAATGTTAACCATTTCAGGTTGCGGGTTTCTTGCCGAGGAGTGATGGAGATGATCTGCCAGCCCAGTCAAGCTAAGCCATTCTACTGTTGAGGGCTGCTATGGACTCGCTTCGCATGGAACTCGTTCTACAGCTGAGGGCTGCTATGGACTCACTTCGCCAGGAACTCATTCTGCGCTCGTGACGTCATTCGTCTTCGGGGCATCTAAACCCAGGATCTCGCTTCACTTCAAGTCACTGTCAGACCTGCTGGACGGTAACTCTTCCGCTAAATCCGTCCCCTAAAAATAACTCATGCAGGAAGTGTAATTTCAGTGTATGATGGAGTGATAGCAAGAGGGTGTGTTTGCGAGGTAGAGATTTGATGGGAGTGAATGAGAGTAATTAGAGTGTAAACGTTAATTATCTTTGGCAAGGGATTGGGGTTATTTGATGTGTAAATGTGAGTTTTGAGTGTTTTGTTTTGTTCAAGAAACGTATAGACTTCATTTATTGTGTTTTGTACCTTTTTACAGTTTGATAGAGAAAATTCTGTGAGTTTGTGGATGACAGACTGCGCATATGTGTGTGTGCATATGTGTGTGTGTGACAGGCACACCGACACATACATACACTCACTGTTGGCACACCGACACATACATACACCCACTGTGGGCACACCGAAGCATACATACACCCACTGTGGGCACACCGACACATACATACACCCACTGTGGGCACACCGACACATGTATACACTCACTGTTGGCACACCGACACATACATACACCCACTGTGGGCACACCGAAGCATACATACACCCACTGTGGGCACACCGACACATACATACACCCACTGTGGGCACACCGACACATGTATACACTCACTGTTGGCACACCGACACATACATACACTCACTGTGGGCACACCGACACATACATACACCCACTGTGGGCACACCGACACATGTATACACTCACTGTGGGCACATTGACACATTCATACACCCACTGTGGGCACACCGACACATACATACACCCATTGTGGGCACATCGACACATACATACACCCACTGTCGACACACCGACACATACATACACCCACTGTGGGCACACCGACACATACATACACCCACTGTGGGCACACCGACATACATACACCCACTGTGGGCACATCGCCACATACATACACCCACTGTGGGCACACCGACATGCATACACCCACTGTGGGCACATCGACACATACATACACCCACTGTGGGCACATCGACACATACATACACCCACTGTCGGCACACCGACACATACATACACCCACTGTGGGCACACCGACTTACATACACCCACTGTGGGCACACCGACTTACATACACCCACTGTGGGCACATCGACACATACATACACCCACTGTGGGCACATCGACACATACATACACCCACTGTGGGCACATCGACACATACATACACCCACTGTGGGCACATCGACACATACATAGCCTACACCCACTGTGGGCACACCGACATACATACACCCACTGTGGGCACATCGACACATACATACACCCACTGTGGGCACATCGACACATACATACACCCACACATAAACACATGCACACAGACACAAACATGCAGACACGCGTATACAAACACACACACACACACGCACACGCACGCACTCACGCACGCAAGCAAGCACGCACACACGCACACACACACACACACACACACACACACACACACGAACACACCCGACTCTCTCTTCCACCCCCACCTTTTCTCTCTGTCTCTCTCGCTCTCTCTCTCCCTGTCTCTCTCTCTCTCTCTCTGTCTCTCTGTGTCTCTGTCTCTCTCTCCCTCTCTCTGTCTCTTTCTCTCCCTCTCTCTCTCTTTCTCTCTGTCTCTCTTTATCTCTCCCTCTCTCTCTCAGACGTCTGTCTCTCTTCCTCTTCCTATCTCTCTTCCTCTTTCTCTCTCTCTCTCTCTCTCTCTCTCTCTCTCTCTCTCTCTCTCTCTCTCTCTCTCTCTCTCTCTCTCTCTCTCTCTTTCTCTCTGTGTTTCGACTGCTGGCATCGAGTGATTTGAGAGTGATGAGATCACTTGCATGTTTTATAGCCATGGCTTTGGATATAAGGAAGAAAAAAAATGGAAGAAAGAGAATGTACATTGTAGAGTAAGCAACAGATGGGTGGTCTGTTCCCATAACATTCTTAATAATTTAAGTTTTAATGATGTGTGTGATGCTTTTAGACTTTTTTTACGAATTTTAATGCATTATTGTATGATTAAGCAACTGGGAGGAAGAATCCGTGTGTGAGCGCGAGCGTACGTGTGTGTGTCTGGCAGAGAGAGAGAGAGAGAGAGAGAGAGAGAGAGAGAGAGAGAGAGAGAGAGAGAGAGAGAGAGAGAGAGAGAGAGTGAGACAGGGAGAGACAGAGAAAGAGAGAGACGAAGAGAGAGACAGAGAGCGAGAGAGAAAAAGAGAGAGAGAGAGAGAGAGAAAGAGAGAGAGACAGAGACAGAGACAGAGAGAGAGATAGAGAGAGAGAGAGAGAGAGAGAGAGAGAGAGAGAGAGAGAGAGAGAGAGAGAGGAGTGTGTGTGTGGATGTGTTTGCAGAGATGGTTATGTTTATTTCTTCTGTAAATTATATCCCCTTGTCTAAAGGGCTTTTAAAGCTGAGGACAATAAACTCTCAAAGCGTCAAAGCGTCAAAAGCGTCTTTCTCTCTCTCTCTCTAGTGTTACGTTATTTGAAAGGCCAACCTTTCAATGTTGTATCATGTTCAAAGATGAGATCATCAGGCTGCAATGTGATTAAACGAAACGGTTTGAAAATACAAAACATTTAACCATAAACAGGGAGCAGGTAAGAAAGCAGCCGCTGATTCAAACACAACAGTGAAAAAAGAGGAACAATTATGACATGCCCACGCGACTTCAGTTTAGACGAGAGTAGTGTCCACACTTGTGATGGAAGACCAACACACTTGTGATGGAAGACCAACACACTTGTGATGGAAGACCAACACACTTGTGATGGAAGACCAACACACTTGTGATGGAAGACCAACACACTTGTGATGGAAGACCAACACACTTGTGATGGTACTTGTATTGAACAAGTTGATTATATTGAACATTTCTTTTTCTATTGCAGTAAAATTCACCATTTGTGGAAGCATGTTGAAACATTGTTCTACAATCGATATAACATAGCAATTATTTTACAAGCAACGGATGTGCTGATTTGTGTGCGAGATAAGAATGGTTTGACACATGATATGTTTAAGTATCTTACCCATTTAATCTTGGTTGGAAAAATGTGTATAAGTAAATTTAGATATATGGGACACCCCTTGAAATATTATTTATTTTTCAAAGGGACTTATCCCTCAGGGGCCTGGTATAAAACAAGTGTAAATTGGAAATAATAATATTTAGAGACTGTTATTTACGGATAGAAATGTATGATATACTCCACTTTACTACATGTTTGAATTAAAATTTAAAACAAAAACTGGGAAAATGATGACACAACTGTTAAAGTCAGAGATTGGACAAGCAAACGGAGACTTTTGAATCTATAGGCACGAATAAATAATAATGGTGATAATGAAAATTTAACCAAAAAAATAAAAAAGATAGAAATATATATAATTATATACTATTATTATTTTTGGTATTACTATCATTATTATTGTTTAAAGCTGAAATTGAAAGTTATAAAATAAATAAATTGATATTTATTTCGAAGTAATTTCAGATTGTTATTATATATATATATATTTTTTAATCTACTTTAATTTTGTTTATTTTAATAAAAAAATAAAAAAAAATAAAAAAGTGTGACCATTTGTTTTAAAATTATATAAATGTAATGGAAAAGAAGAATTTTGTATTAAAGAGGGCATTATAAATAGCTGCTAAGGAAAAAATGAATAGATAAGAAATAGTTATTAAGTAAAAATTAAATATGTAAGAATTTTTTTTCTGTGTGTGGATAAAATAGGATTTTTTGTTTAACTAAAAAAAACAACAACAAAAAAACAAAAACAAAAAATTTTTTTTTGGGGGGGGGGGAGTGGGATTATTTTATTTAATAAACTGATTGACTGTTTTATATTTTGTATAACATAGATGTACACTTAATACAATATATAATGAGCTGTTATTGATATTATAAGATCGTAATATAAAGCATCTCCGTTTGTAAGCCCTAATATCTCATTGAAAAAAAAGCTAATTCCCTAAAAAAAGAGAAAAAAAAAAATCACGCACATACACATATGCACTCTGTCTCTCTCTCTCTTACAAACAGACACACACACGCACGCACACACGCACGCACGCACACACACACATACACACATACACACACATTGACTCACAAATCTCATACACAGAATACACACAAACACACGCAAATACACACACACACACACACACACACACACACACACTCACACACACACACTAACAGTATCAGTAACACTAACACATGTGCACAAAATGCACACACACACCGCTCGAGAGAGAAAGACTGCAGGGAGGCATGACGTCATGATGCTACAGATCTAATGCCTAATTCGTAAAAGAGATGTTAATCTCCCACAGTTCATTTGAGTGCCCTGTGATACAATTGTTTTCTATACCTGTGCAGTTGGTACTGAGTAATTTCGCGGCAATATTTCACACAAGTCCCGCATCAAAAAAACTGATAATTAAACGATACACATCAGCCAACTATACTGTTAAAAAAAAGAAACGCATAGTTGCTACTTGCCAAATTTGTTTTATTTTTCGAAAAAATTAACAGAAAATCCAATATTTAGATTATTTGTTTGAAATTTGGTATGGACACAGTTGAATGCACACACAGTTCATTTGCATCATCAAATCAATCAGTCAATCAATACGATTGGGTGCCGAGGCTGTCAAGTCAGTAGGGGGTGTGACTGCCTTGAGCAGCAACAACTGCCCGGCACCTTCTGGGCATGGACTGGATCAGATGCCGGATATCTTGCTGTGGGATGGTGTCCCACTCCTCCTGAAGTGCCTGCAATAGATCGCGGTGATTTGCCGGCGCTTCTTCTCGCCTGCGCACACGTCTGTCCAATTCATCCCAGAGGTGTTCTATCGGGTTCATGTCTGGCAACATGGATGGCCAGGGAAGCACCTGGACATGGTGGTCGGTGAGGAACTGGGTGGTGAGTCGTGCTGTGTGCGGGCGAGCGTTGTCCTGCTGGAATATGGCATCCTGGTCAGCCAGAAGAGGAAGGGCGTGTGGGCGCAGAATTTCCTCCACGTATCGCTGGGCAGTTATGCGCCCTTGGACGTGCACCAGGGTGCTCCTTCCAGCGGTATTGATCGCCCCCCACACCATGACGCCTCCACCACCATGAACGGGTGCCTCATCCACAAAGTTGGGCGCGTAACGTTCGTTTACTCTCCGGTAGACCCTCCTCCGACCATCATGTCGCTGGAGCAGGAAGTAGGACTCGTCGCTGAACCACACGTGTCTCCAGTGATTCCGGACGGTCCAGCGAAGGTGCTGGTTGCCCAACTGCACTCGGTTCTGGCGATGGCGGCGGGTGAGGACAGCTCCTCTGTGAGGTCTGCGAGCTCTCAAACCAGCTTCATGCAGGCGGTTCCGCACGGTCTGGTCCGTTAATCGGTGTGGCCCGGGGAGAGCCTGGACAGAAGATGAGGCCGACAGGAAACGATTCCGGAGGTGGCGGAGCCGTATGAAGCGGTCGTGAGCAGCAGTTGTCGCCCTTGGTCTTCCCGCTCGTGGCAAGTCAGCAACGGAGCCAGTGGCTTGAAACCTGACCCACAGTCTACTGATGGTGCTCTGGGACACGTGGAAGTGCCTGGCGATTGCACTTTGACTTTGGCCTGCTTGTAAACGACCCAATGCAATTTGGCGGTGTTCTCTGCTCAATCTGGCCATCTTTCGTTGCTGAATTGTCGTCTGATTTCTTTGTGGCGAACAATCCGCTTTTATGGGTTTTGGAAGACATGGTGAGAGCTCAATATTCCCCGAGTTTCACGAGATTACACTGAAGCATGACGAGTGGTCATGCCAAATGAGCAATTTTGACATTGTAGCCACTGATAACGCATGCGTCACGTGCAGAGCTCACTTGTGGCAATGGACGAAAGGTCGATCCATCACAGCGGCCTGACTCCCGTATACAGCGGTTGTTCTCGCACTTCCACGCGCCAGTTCCGCACTCTGAGGAGGAGGACAGAAAGTTGTAACGGCGTGCATTTGTAATAAAAGCAACAATATTATCAACAACAAAAAAAAACACACAAACAAACAAAAACACACACACACTTGTGATGGAAGACCAACACACTTGTGATGGAAGACCAACACACGTCTGTGCGAGAACTAAGTGAAAAACATTCACTTTCATATGAAACACGTTAGAACATTCTACAAATGATCAAACGCTGGGCGCAAAGTAAACAGGGTAAAAGAAGAAGCAACGGGCAAATGTTGTACCTGATCGGCGGAACTTGTTTTGAATAAAAAAAACGCTGGCGCTGGACCCGAGTACTCTTCAGACTGGCTCGCTCCCCCAGTATGAAAGTTTTTGTCTTGTGCACGTGGATTTAAAAAAAAAATATTTATTTTACACAATTAAAAAAAATAGACCGCCCATGCCGGGAATCGAACCCGGATCACTTGGATTTAAAAAAAATATATATTTATTTATTTTACACAATTGAAACAATTATTAGAGTAAAATAAAACATTAAAACGTTCATAATATACACTAGTAAACAAGAATTTAACAAATTAAAAAAACAAAACAACATAGACCGCCCATGCCGGGAATCGAACCCGGATCACTTTGGCCATAGGCGGACGTGCTACGACAACTTTACTAGAGTTGTGCGCCTTGAATCACTGTGTCCCTGTCGCTCTCTCTCGTGCTCTCTGTCTCTCTTACAGTCTAACCGAGACCAAACACTGCATTGTAGTTTCTTTGCCGAGACCAAATCCCAGCTGGCTGGCTTGCAAATCGTCTCGCATGCGATACGCATGCTTTTCTCGTGTTCGGCGGTTCTTTTTGCCGAATTGCCTCCCACCGCCAAACCTCCCCCCGTTAAGAGTCGTTTTTGTCATTTATTTCACATTTAGGTCCCAGGTAACATTATGAAGTTTTGATACGATCAATCGGACCTATTATCAAGTTAGTGTATCAACTTTTGAACGAACTGCGCCCAGTAGTTTCCCAGCAATAAGCTGTTAAGTCGAGACAGACAGACACACACACAGATACACAGACAGACACACGATTAAAGTCTGCTGGACCCTCCTACTGCGTACTCGGGGAAAATGGACCAAATATATGTTCGAGGCATTTGACATGGGTTCCCTTCTATACGGTAATGCCAGTAAACATGGAAACATAGCTTGTCTTGGCCATAATGCACAATTTGAAACAAAAGTATGTCAGAACAGAAAAAAAGCTAATAACTATATGTGTGTTTCCACCAAGGTCCTGTTGCTGTCGATATTTGGTCTGCTAACAGCACTTTCACTGGCACATGCTATGCAGAAACAATATTACCGACATTTACTCAAGAGATCAGCGGTCAACCCTAAACGCCAGAACCCAGAACGTCCATGTCCTCCATGTCAACGCTAGTCACCAAATCAGAACAATAACTCAGTTTCCAGAAGACTTACAGATATATACGTTTGCCTAACTGTCTCTGCAGACCTGACCTTTCCACCACGCCATCATTATTAGTTATTAGCAATAATTAAGGCTGAAATCAAGGGAGCAAATTTCAAAAAAGTAGTACTGTGTCCAATTACTTTATACGCTAACAAGTATTCTAGCTGTCCTGTTAGTTTGGATAACTTTTTGAACATTGCATTTATGTGGATATGTTTGTGTCGCTGAAGTTCTTGGCACAAATTCCATGATGCCATCGAATGCTGTAAACACATATGCTTTCCAACACATTCTTCCTTAAGCCGACAGTCGCAGTTATGAAATTGAAACTGTACAGAAACAATAATATTATCTTGGGATAATGAAATGTCTTGTTATGATGTTTTTGAATGCTATAAAACATGTTGGTAGTTTACTACGACCTCACTGTAATACATTCAGCAAATTTAATTACCTTTCAACAAGGGATTTAGAAATTAGTGTATTGCACACACACACACACACACACACACACACACACACACACACACACACACACACACACACACACACACACACACACACACACACACACACATACACACACTCACACACACACACACACGCGCGCAACAAACAGGGACCACAGATTCAAACGCATCAAATAAATAAGCATGTATTTATTCGAATGTTTACCTGGGCACGTTCAACTCAACAGCTTTTCACACACTGCAATTACAAATGATATAAAATGATTAAAGCAAATTAACAACCCAAATAAGTATAACATCATTATATTCATTTTCATTTTAAATCTTTAATGTCCTATTGCCAGATAATTACGGTCGCTTCCACAGGTTCAACAGGTGGTCAGGATTGGTTCTCGCACATTGCAATGGCATAAAGGTGACAACTATTTAGACAACTAAACTACGATGCGACAATAATAGCAAATAAAACGTAAACATAATCAAAACTAAGCTTAATGTATTATGATGAAGGTAACAGCTCCTCAGACAGCCAAGATGCGATTAGAGAATTCAAATAAATGAACAGCACACATACGTACGTAGTTAACGTGAAGTTTAAGGTATAGTTAGGCTATAAGTAGAGGTTATTTGTCTTCAAATTGTTGGTTGGGTGTAAAAATGGATGTAAAAGTGTGTGCCCGAACCGGGTCATCTGCAAACCAAGCGTTCATCAGCAGCTCGGCAATCTAGCCCCCCGCCCCCGCCCCCCCCCCCTCCCCAACACACACCCTACGTGCCTGTGACATGCTGCTATATGCACTACATATAACCTGCAGATTTCCGTTTACTTATTTAGTGTAGTTGGGGTGCATGTAGGTAATTCTATTTGGGGGAAAGCAGATTCAGCAAGACTAAAAGGAACATTTTTTGAGGTAAGTTCGGTTGTTTATGTTATGTTGTGTAATGGAAGAAGAAAGCGAGAAAAGAAAGAAAAACAAGTGGCGTAAGGCAAAAATACAACATTTAGTCAAGCTGTCGAACTCACAGAATGAAACTGAACGCAATGCAATTTTTTAGCAAGACCGTATACTCGTAGCATCGTCAGTCCACCGCTCGTGGCAAAGGCAGTGAAATTGACAAAAAGAGCGGGGTAGTGGTTGCGCTGAGAAGAATAGCACGCTTTTTACATTTAGTCAAGTTTTGACTAAATGTTTTAACATAGAGGGGGAATCGAGACGAGGGTCGTGGTGTATGTGTGTCTGTGTGTGCGTGTGTGTGTGTGTAGAGCGATTCAGAGTAAATTACGCGACTTGTCTGTACCTCTCTTCGTTTTAACTTTCTAAGCGTGTTTTTAATCCAAACATATCATATCTATATGTTTTTGGAATCAGGAACCGACAAGGAATACGATGAACGTGTTTTTAAATTGATTTGGACAATTTCATTTTGATAATAATTTTATATATTTAATTTTCAGAGCTTGTTTTTAATCCAAATATAACATATTTATATGTTTTTGGAATCAGCAAATGATGGAAAATAAGATGAACGTAAATTTGGATCGTTTCATAAAATAAATATTGTTTTTACAATTTTCAGATTTTTAATGACCAAAGTCATTAACTATTTTTTAAGCCACCACGCTGAAATGCAATACCGAAGTCCGGGCTTTGTCGAACATTACTTGACCAAACTTTCAACTAATTTGGTTGAAAAATGAGGGCGTGACAGTGCCGCCTCAATTTTCACGAAAAGCCGGATATGACGTCATTAAAGACATTTATCAAAAAAATGAAAAAAAACGTCTGGGGATTTCATACCCAGGAACTTTCATGTCAAATTTCATAAAGATTGGTCCAGTAGTTTAGTCTGAATCGCTCTACACACACACACAGACAGACAGACACACACACACACACACGCACGCACATACACCACGACCCTCGTCTCGATTCCTCCCTCTACGTTAAAACATTTAGTCAAAACTTGACTAAATGTAAAAAAGACAGACAGACAGACAGAACGAAAGTGAGAACGAAAGAAAGGCAGACAAAACTGAATAAATACATCTCAACTAACCCATCAACCAA
>NW_027126930.1:0-17582 GCF_037325665.1 Littorina saxatilis | reverse complement strand
TACTCCCAAGATGAGTCATGTCCAAAAATAAACACGCAGCAGAAACGGTCAAACATGACGTGCGACGGGAAGGGTGCTGATAAGACACAATTCTGGGATTGGTCTGAAAAGTGACGATTTGTTCAGCATAACTCGCATGTACGCTATCACACGCACGAACGTATGAAGGCATGCGCAATCACAAACACCCACATACATACACACACACACGCGCGCGCGCGCGCGCGCCAAGGTTGGGACACACACACAGCTAGACAGAGCCTGCAGCATATAATTATCTAAGGTACCCTTATCAACCACTGTCTGACTACACAGAGTCCTGCGTGGGAGAGAGAGAGAGAGAGAGAGAGAGAGAGAGAGAGAGAGAGAGAGAGAGAGAGAGAGAGAGAGAGAGAGAGAGAGAGAGAGAGAGAGAGAGAGAGAGAGGCTCAGACTCAGACTCAGACTCAGAACTTTATTACAAAAGGATAAAGGTTTTAGGCAAAGCCTATTCTTCCAACCTGTCCTTTATACAACACATAAAGACAGACGCACATAAAAATATAAATTCAATCATATAAAATACAGAAATACATTGTATGGAATGCAACACAATGTGCATTTAAGGAATTACATAAGGAGAACTCAAAAATTACAAAATTACATTGACATAGTTATACTTTTCATTTGGGAATAAAGTTGCTCCGATCAGCTACACATCCGTTAACACTAGTACAAAATGTTTAACAAAATAACAATCGAACAAGACATTTCATTCACGAATGATGTGTGAACGTGACTGTCTCTTAAACATTTTCACTGAAGTTGCATTTCTTATCTGTTGGGGGAAGGAGTTCCAGAGAAACGCTCCCGAGAAGGCTAAGCTCGATTTGTAGAGGTCTATGCGAGGTATAGGAGGGATGATTTTTTGGGAGAGAGAGAGAGAGAGAGAGAGAGAGAGAGAGAGAGAGAGAGAGAGAGAGAGAGAGAAAGAGAGAGAGAGAGTGAGGGAGAGAAAGAGAGAGAGAGAGTGAGAGAGAGTGAGAGAGAGAGAGAAAGAGAGAGAGAGGGAGAGGGAGAGAAAGAGAGAGAGTGAAAGGGAAATAGAGAGAGAGAGTGAGAGAGAAAGGGAAATAGAGAGAGAGAGAGAGAGAGTGTGTGTGTGAGAGAGAGAGAGAGAGAGAGAGAGAGAGAGAGAGAGAGAGAGAGAGAGAGAGGGAGAGAGAGAGAGAGAGAGAGAGAGAGAGGGGGGGGGCAGGCAGGCAGACAGAAACACAGGATTTCAGAGAGGAGACGAATGAACACGCTTACGAGCCTTTCACTTCAATCTCGTCACCCACACACACTTTACATCATCCGTCTCAGTAAAGGTTGCTGTCAATTGTTAACACACAAAACAAAGCCCGGTGTAGCACGAGAAAATTACTCCCACAAGATTTTTGTTCCGGAGTAAGAATTTCGTACGAAGATTGTACTCCCTTTACGAAAAAAAACTACTCCCCCATAACACGAGAAAATTACTTCGAACGACAGGTGTGTTCCGAGTCAACATTTCGGTCGAAAATGTTACTCCCATGACGAATAAATAACGAATAAATTATTCCACCCTAACACGAGCAATTTACTGCCCACGCCAGGTGTACGCAACTTTTACTCCCCTGTCCCCTGTTAGTCTTGGTGGTAGAAGGGGTGGCGGGAGGGTAGCGCGACATTTGTTTGCGCAAGATCACAAATTTGCATTATCCCTTCGCCCGCATCCCATTTTCGCGTACGAGATTTTTTACTGGAAGTAAATAATTTAGGGAGTCAAAATTTCGTGGAGGGAGTAATTTTGTCGTACCTTGGGGATTTCTTTTCTCGTAGCTTACAAAAGGTGTACTCGGAGTAAGAATTTCGTACGGTAATTTTACTCCGGAGTAAATTTTTCGTGGAGTAAATATTTCGTGTTACACCGGCTCACACGTTCAATCTGTGATCAATTTGTTTCCCTATACGGTTTGTTCAATCAAGCAAATGTTCTCGCCGAAGTTCTGTTCTACCACATGATTGATTTTACCACAGAATGCAAATTATACAGGCTCCTAACGAGGTTTTCTGCCGATATCTGTGATGTAAAACTTATGTCAAGCATCGGGTCTGCATTTTTATGTCATGCCGCTCTTGCAGCGATCACTTTATTACACTTTCACTGTGGCACACGGGCAGGTTGTTTGTCTGAGACATAAAAGATGCCATGATTATGAACAGATTGGCTGCTCGTGACCAAAAAAGTTCAAATCAACTTTTTTTTACAAAACATTTTGTTTTTTATGGTCAGATATTGGAATTTTTAATTGTTGACAAAACGCAACCTTTACTAACACTTCCATCAATCGATCTTTTGAGGCTTTTTTCGGGGAAAAAAGCACATCATTTTTCGATGCTAATCACAAACTATTCCAGACTATTGACTATCACTTCTGTTTCGAAATTTAGTCAAGTAAAACGCTGTGTGAACGGTCACATATGTTACGGCCACCTTTCTCCTCAAAACATGTTTACCTGAACATACAAGTTTTCGTTCGCAAAATCAAAAGCCATCTGGAGAAGAAACAAGTCGCGTAGGGCGAAAATACAACATTTAGTCAAGTAGCTGTCGAACTCACAGAATGAAACTGAACGCAATGCAACGCAGCAAGACCGTATACTCGTAGCATCGTCAGTCCACCGCCCGTGGCAAAGGCAGTGCTAGTGGAATTGACAAGAAGAGCGGGGTAGTAGTTGCGCTGAGAAGGAATAGCACGCTTTTCGGTACCTCTCTTCGTTTTAACTTTCTGAGCGTGTTTTTAATCCAAACATATCATATCTATATGTTTTTGGAATCAGGAACCGACAAGGAATAAGATGAAAGTGTTTTTAAATTGATTTCGAAAAAATCAAAAGCCATCTGGAGAAGAAAAAAACAAGTGCATACAGATGTGCGAATTCATAAAACTTTTTGCGAAAAATCTGTCACACTGGTGGAAAGCAAAGATATTTCACTTAAACACACACACACACACACACACACACACACACACACACACACACACACACACACACACCGTTTACTCTTGGTATGAATGAAATAGCATTCGTATTACATGTCCAACTAAATTGGAAGGATCTGTGATTGTTTACGCTAAAGGTTTTACGCCAAAATGAAGGGTGTGGCGGGGCGGTGGCGGGCGGGGGGGGGGGGGGGGGGGGGAGAGGGGAGAGGGGGGGGGGGGCGGTAAAAGACACTTTTAACTATGGGACTAAATTTGAGACCAAGCCAAATGCATACTTCCTCTTTCGGCATAAAAGACAGGCGTAACTTTTCACTTCCTCTCAGTAACGATGGATCAATTTTACGTCGGAAGACCTCTTCTCGTCTGTACCATTTGGGGCTTTGAAGCCGCGGCCATAAAGCGCAGGCTAACATTAAGGGGCAAATTACACCTGCGCAGAGTCAGCGGCACAGACGACGCACTGCAGATTATCCCAGCCCGCCACACGTTGCGTAAAAAGAAAACAGGCCAAGTACTCGTCATAATCCCTATCGCAGCATCAATAATATGCAGTGCGTCGTCTGTGCCGCTGATTCTGCGCAAGTATATTCTGCCCATAATACCGATACTCTGCGTGTCAGCAATACGCTGATGGCAGAACTTTACTTGGTCTGGACACCAGTAAAAGGCAACAGTAAAGTCGCTCCAAAGGCCCTCCTGAACAATGTAATCTGTATAGCTTGCGTGGTGGGTGGGGGTTGGGTAGACTTTATTTGCTTTGAACGAATACTTCGGTTTCAGTTCCAATGAAGTGGCTAGCGTTGGAAGGTGCGGAGTTGATTTTTCGTTAAAGATAAGGTTACGCACCCGGTACTGCCAATTCATGAGTTGTTGTTGTTGTTGTTGTTGTTGTTGTTGTTGTTGTTGTTGGTTTCCAAATACACTTCTGAACCATAGTTGCAACAATTAGATGCTGAGAGTACGCTTCTGTACCGACCACCTTTCGCATTCACTAAACTAATTATCAAAGCTACTGAGCATTTTCGTGAATCCAAATCTTTTTACCTGCGTCTTCGTTGCAGTGCGCACAGTGAGTTTCCCTCGGTCTTCTTCAGTTTATGTCTAATTAGCCAGAAACTCCACTTTCATTGCATCTATATATTATAAGCATGCTCTACTGGCACTTACAAAAGGGTTGCTGCGAGCACGATTATACAACATTTGTAAAACGATCTGACCATTTCACATCCACGCGAACACTAAATCTTTCGAAACGTCTTAATTGTATTCCGTTTTCAACCACCCAACCAAACTCGGAGATACAAGGGAATTAAATTGAGCTCGGCCAGCCTTAAAAATACAATAGCAGAAAAAAAAGACAACAAAAAGACAAAAGACAAAAAAGCGAGAGCTGTTAAGTGCTTTTATTCGATAGCAGCTGCATTCCTGGTTGTTTTTTTTTTTAATCTGGTGGAAAAAATAGGTCGAGAGCCCTGAAGCAACAAAAACTTTTCCAGCAGAGAGAGTGGGTTTAAATGATTGCTTTTCAAACTTTCTCATGCGAGAACCAGCCAACAAGAAAAGAAAAGAAACGTGTATATGCGTGTGTAAGGGCAGCAAGCGTACGCGGAAATTGTCAAACTCCATGAATAATATATGATACTTATCCAAGAGAGAAAGACCCCGCGAGTTTTCTCTTCAGTTCTTCTTCTTCTTCTTCTTCTTCTTCTGCGTTCGTGGGCTGAAACTCCCACGGTACACTCGTGTTTTTTCACGAGTGGATTTTTACGTGTATGACCGTTTTTAACCCGCCATTTAGGCAGGCTTACGCCGCTTTCGGAGGAGGCATGCTGGGTATTTTCGTGTTTCTAAAGCCCACCGAACTCTAACATTGATTACAGGATCTTTTCCGTGCGCATTTGGTCTTGTGCTTGCGTGTACACACGAAGGGGGATAAGACACTAGCAGGTCTGCACATAAGTTGACCTGGGAGATCGGAAAAATCTCCACCTTAACCCACCGGGCGCGGCCGGGATTCGAACCCACGACCTTCCGCTTTGGATTCTCTTCAGTTCAAACTTAAAAACCACTCGTCTGATAACTGCTGGGTTTAGGACAGAGTTCCATGGTACTTCACAGACAGCACAGATCTCAGTCACAAAACAATGACTGAATGCAAGCAAACAAACACATTAGCACGCAAGCCCAACCCCACCCTCACCCTAAGCTCCACTGACACACACACACAAACACACACACGCACAAACACCACACACACACACACACACACACACACACCCACAAACACCACCACACACACACACACACACACACACACACACACACGAACACACCCCCCCCACACACACACAAACAAACACACACACACACAAACACCACACACACACACACAAACACCACACACACACACACACAAACACACACACACACACAAACACCACACACACACACACACACACACACACACACAAACACCACCACACACACACACACACACAAACACCACACACACACACACACACACACACACACACACGCACAAACACCACCACACACACACACGCACAAACACTACCACACACACACACAAACACACACACAAACACCACCACACACACACACATACACACACACACACACGCACAAACACCACCACCCCCACACACACACACACATACACACACACACACACGCACAAACACCACCACCCACACACACACACACACACACACACACGCACAAACACCACCACACACACACACACACACACACACACACACACAAACACCACACACACACACATACACACACACACACACACACACACACAAACACCACCACCCCTCCCACACACACACATACACACACACGCACAAACACCACACACACACACACACACACACACACACACACACAAACACCACCACCCCCACAGACACACGCACACAAACACACACACACACAAACAAACACACTGTGCCCAAAATAGCATCAAAACAGCTAAGTTTGTAATACTACCCTGAAAACCCCAAGCACACTTCCTTCAATAAATAAGTAAACTCCATACGTAAGCCAGTCCCACATGGTTTGAAGACCACTTGAGAGTTCCTGCAGCCCACAGAATCAGTCTCGTGAAAAAAGGCGACCACTCGGGTAGGCTGAGACACTCTGATCGGGGTTTAACTTTACACCAGCTCTCCAATTCCCGTTGCGGTATTTGTACGTCCAGGAAGTCTGGAGCTACCACGTCATCACTGGGGTTAATGGCAGCACGACCAGCGCAGAATAGGAAACTAGTTATAGTCACGTCGAAGCTAGGCGAGTCAATTGAGAAGCCACTTCCGCAGTACCAGGTAAGGAAAGACCAGAAGAGAAAGAGCGAACTGCTGGTTGTAGTTATTAGCACTGGACGCCTAATTATTGTGACAGTCAATTAGCAACAGTCGAGACACAATTGTGTACGTGTTTTCAGGGGGGGGGGGGCACAATCCATGCCACAAACTGTGGCTTTTCTGATCAAGAGACAGCACTAACTATGTCTTGAAACATAACCCCTAAAAAACGACCATCTTTTCTCCTACAAACACCAAATAGCGCGCAACTTTTTTCTACAAACAAGTGAAAGTCACTAAACATGGCATGCAGTCCCGATTTCGGTTTTCGCTCTACACCAACGTGTCTTTCGTATGTCCATGAACTCTGCAGCCACCAAGGCATCACGGAGGTTAACGCCATCCAAGGGAAACGGTTATCGTCACGTCGAAAGAGAGTCAACTGAGCACACGTACACCCGCTTCCGCACCACCGGGCCAGGCCAAGCAAGTCTGGAAGTCAATTAACAGCTGCCGGTGGGAGGGACGAGCGAGTGAGTGGTTGATTGGGCGTGGGGGTGGGAGAATGGATTTGTGTTGGGGGGATGGGGGGGATGGGGGGAAGGGGGACGATCAGCACGATCCCTGTGGACCCACAAATGCCTTCTTAATGGGCGACCATTGTCGGTGCAGCAAATTGTGGCTTTTCTGATCAATAGCCAAAACGAAGTGACAACAAAAGGCAGGCGGCCGGGGATGTGTTTGGCCAAGCAAGGGGGTGAGCAAGGGGAGAGCTGGGGCGAGCCAGGGCGAGTCGTGCCTGCGTTTTGTCCCTCTCATTAATTGCCAGAGAAGGGAACGTATAGGATGACTGGAACTTATGGGAACTAAGAGGGGGAGGGGTAGGGGTTGCGGGAGGGCTGAGATCATGCACGATCCATGGAAGTCAATTCTTCCGGGGCGTATGTGGACAAACTGTTGCTGGCACCGTGTCCCCCTTCACCAGTTTATCCCACACATTACTCTGTCTCTGTCTCTGTCGGTCTGTCGGTCTGTCTGTCTGTCTGTCTCTCTCTCTCTCTGTCTCTCTCTGTTTCTCTATCTCTGTCCGGGTTTTTCTCTGTCTCTGCCTCTGTCTGTCTGCCTGTCTGTCTGTCTCTGTCTCTGTCTCTCTCTCTCTGTCTCTCTGTTTCTGTCTCTGTCTCTGTCTCTCTGTCTCTGTCTCTGTCTCTCTCTCTCTCTCTCTCTCTCTCTCTCTCTCTCATCCAAAACCATGAAGGGGCATTTTCAAAATCAACAAGTCCATCCAGTCTACTCTTCGCCGACATCGACATGTCAAAGATTCAATCAATCATCTGACTTGGCTCCCAGCCAGTGTATCGCTTTTGACAAATACACACTGACCATGCAGCGTCAAGCCCAAGCCCCGGTTCTGGTGTTAACTTAGCCGACAAATGATTCCCTCCGTTCACAAAGGATTCCACTGTTGCGGGAAAACTGGAAAACCCCAGCTCCAATAGAGCGGTCAATATCATGTGTATTGGACATGAGAGGGGCATAGCGTTGACACTGGTTTTTGCACTAATCCACAACAGCGGATCGTGTTCCGGTCCACTGTTGCAAGAAAGGGGGAGAGGGGATGGGGACCTGGCTGAGTTCTTATAGACCGAACAATGTCATTTGCAGATCATGAACACCGTTTTTAGTGCTAATACACAAAAGATAATCTTCCGTTCGCAAAGCGGGGTTCTAATGTAACCAGTAAACGGGAGTAAAAACCCGGCTCAGGTCTAAAAGACCAGACAATGTCATCTGTAATGAGTAAGCAAAAGCACTAACACTGTGTTGTTGTTGTTGTTGTTGTTGTTGTTGTTGTTGTTGTTGTTGTTGTTGTTGTCACTCACTCACTCATTCACTCACTCACTCACTCACTCACTCACTCACTCACTCACTTGCTAACTTACTTTCTTACTTACTCACTTACTTGCTTCTAACTTACATAGTGATTTGTTGTTATTGTTGTTGTTGTTGTTGTTGTTGTCACTCACTCACTCACTCATTCACTCACTCACTCACTCACTCACTCACTCATTCCCTCACTTACTAACTTACTTTCTTACTTACTCACTTACTTGCTTTATAACTTACATAGTGATTTGTTGTTGCTGTTGTTGTTGTTTTTGTTTTGTTTTTTTCTTTTTTTTTTCCGCTTATCCTTAATACCTAGCCTGGACATGTATTCATATGATGGACAGGTTTTTTTTTCTTTCTTTTTTTCTCTTCACTACAGTTACTCTAACGTTACAGCTATTTCATTCACCTTTGCTATGTCTAGTAGTTTGTGCGTTTGTTTGCGTGTATGTGCGTGTGTGTGTGTGAGTGCGTGTGTGTGTGTGTGTGTGTGTGTTGTTGTTGTTGTTGTTCCCATATTTCTGTTAAATAATACCATTTTCAGCGGGACAATACATAACAAGTTAATTAATCCAACGCTCGATGGACAAAAGGCGAGAATTTACAAATTACCAATTACTAGTTTTCAGCACAGCATCATACGGCGCATATATAAATAACTTTACATTAACAGCACTATACTACTATTTATCTATATTCTTATACACAGTTCAATTTTACTAGAGATTTCGAAGTCGAGCTTGGTTCTGAAATAAGACCTTCATGTTAGTTTTTGGATTTCCGTACTTAAACTGGCTTATGCACATTTTCGATATCAATATAAGGTGATTAATTATGAAGGTTTTCTCTCTGGGGATATCACGTGTGAAATACCCCAAAAGAGCCTCTTCGCAGCTTAACTTTATATTTTTGCCTGTACATTTAAATATGTACCCTTGACATTCCTGCCATATGGGTTGCACTGCTCTACACTGCCAGAAAAAGTGCTCGATGAAGTCGGTTTCGTTACAATACTGACAGAGATTTGTTTGACGAATTCCCATCTTATGTAGCAAAATGTTGGTGGGATATATATTGTGTAAAATGTTCCAATGCAATAGACGAAGACGGGTTTCTGTCAAGCATTCGTTAGCTGTTGTTGTTGTTGTTGTTGTTGTTGTTGTTGTTGTTGTTGTTGTTGTTGTTGTTGTGCTAAAACACAACAGATAATCTTTCCTACACGAAGGGTTCCACTGTAGCCAGCAAACATGGGGAAAACCCGGCCCACTTCCAACGGACCAGATAATGTCATGTGTATGGAACATGGCAGCAGCATAACATTAACTCTGTGTTTGTGTGCTAATAAACAACCTATCGTCGTCTGTTTACGGAAGGTTCTGTCAACGAAGGATCACGCTGCAGCCAGCAGCGGGGCCGAGGGAGGGGGGGGGGGGGGCGGCCAAGTTCCAGCAGAATGGACAACATCATGTGTATTGGACGTGGCAGCAGCATAGCATTAACACTGTTTTTGTGCTAATTCACAACAGATCGTCTTCCGCCTGGCTTCCCACAACTGTCAAGTACAATAAGCATTCCTGTATGCACACAGTAATTTCAAGCAACAGGTTCCGCTTTTGCTGTCAGCCAAACACGCTATTCCAACAAACCCCAAGTATCGATTTGTGGCGTCCACCCAACTTCGCACGCACTTATACGCTCTATGTCATACATGCACAGGAAGTATACCATGTTCAACTTGTATACTGCTGGTTTGAAAGAGTCAAGACAAACACACGCCGCCGCAGCTCTGAAATCCCAAGCATAATTGAGTGTAAAACCGTCTCCTTTTCACTACTTATCAAAACGAGTGCGAGCCTCGCCTAACTATTCTGCAGTAAGTCAGAGCTGGATCAAGTATTATAGAGTGGGGGGGGGGGGGGTTCCAAAAATGAGGCAGGGGTCCAGGGGCCGCCCAGGCCCCTTTGTGGGGTACAGGGTGAGAAAATTGGACATTTCAATGGCGACTGAAATCACGAAAAGCAGTACGGTACGGTATCTCTGGAATCCTAAGCATAGGTCTTCGAAGTTATGGAGAAAAAAAAAGAAAACGATTTTTTTTTAAAGCATCCCCTTATCACACTTCGAAGAGGACCATTTGCATGAAAACCAGCTCGAAGACTCAATCTGTATTCGTTAGGCCACGCACGCACAGGAAGTACACTATGTTGAACTTGTACCACGAAAAAGACAAGTCACGGAAAAAGTACGGTGTAGTATCTCTGGAATTCCAAATACAGTTCTCAGTAAAACGACACCCCTTTCCCAAGCTTGGACAACTCCCCCTCGCGCGAAAACCATCTATTATTCACGCACGACCAAGTTGTGTATTTATCTCTGTCATAACTTGATTCAATTTCGGGAGTATATTTATTGAGTGTTTTCTGCCTTTGGTTCCGAATCAGTCAATACCAAGAGTAGAATGTACTAATTTTGTCCTGTTTTTATTTTTTACGTTCAGAAGTTGTTATTAATACCGACAAAGTAAGAAAAAAGAGAGAGAGAAAAAAATAAGAAGAAAAATTTAGAAAGAGGAGAAAGAGGAGGAAAAAAACAGAAGAAAGTAACAGAACAAAGTAAGAAGAAAAAAAAGAGAGAAAAAAAGAAAAAAAAGACAATATTGTCCAAGGATTGTATAATGTTGTGTGAGTATTGTGAGAAAAACAAACACAGAAGTTGTTATTAATACCGACAATATTGTCTAAGGATTGTATATTGTTGTGTGAGTATTATGAGCATTGTGAGAAAAACAAACACCACAAAACCCTGAGAAAAACCAAAACAAAAAGCACAGAAACTGTTCTGGGACCCCAGCCTACAGATTTATGATTCCAGAAGCTGTACGTTTAAGCTTTATTGATCTTCTCTCGTCACTTTTTTCTCTCCCTCTCCTCTCGAGCAACTCTGTGATTGTGAATATTCCACAGCACGTCCGAGAAGAGGCTGCACTTCCACGCTGAACGTGTATAACCTTTAGCTTTGTTTGTATATATGCTTAGCCTCGGTACATTCTCGATCATGTTGTATTCAAACCACTTACTGGCAGTATTTTATGCTTATATATCATAATCAAACACAGGAAAGTGTAATTTGTTGGAATGTTTGTCATTGACAAAACATTAATTAAACATTGTTTTGTCAATAACAAACGTTCCAACAAATTACCTTCCTTGTTTTTTTTATTCTGAATTTCGGAACGTTAGTAGTCTCTTTGTTTTTGGATTTGCTTATATATCATGTTTCATAATGTCAGCATACTTGAGAATTATGCTGCAAATATTCCGTAATTTCTCTGATTGGAAAACCTTAAACTCAGTTCATGCAAAGCAGAGCGGATCCACCAACAATATTCATATTTGGGGCAATGTTTACCAACGCAACAATTACAATCAGTTTAAAACGATTACTCCCCCCAAGCTGTTACTGCTAGCCATAAAACAATATCCAAATAATGATAACAAAACGGTGTCAATTAAATGGAGCGGAAACAACCTCCTGTAGGGTATTATTAGTCAGTGCCATTTCTGAAGAATAGTTCATATCTTGCACACATTTATGCTCAACAGAATCGTCATATTTTCTGTTACTTTCCGGGTCCGAATACAAAAATAGAACCCGGAACACTTTCCAAATGATTCCACTCAGTCTTGCTGTTCTTATTTACTGCTATTCAGTTATAAAGTCATCCCCGAAGGCAAAAACAACACATCCATGAATATTACAAAAAGCCATTTGCGAAAGCGTTTACAATCATCTAGAATGTTCGTTCTTATCTTTATCAGGCATAATATCTGTCACATGCTCCCGCTAATGGCTATCCAAACAATTCACCAAATTTTGCAATTCTGCGATAAAATCGTAATTTCCGGACCACCTACGAAGTCTGCTGGGGTAAAAGAAATTAACCACTTTTTCCCAATGAATAATGCCGTTGTATCCATCAGAGAGGTGTTTTGTTCCTTACAAATCAAGCCATACAAGGGAAATCCCATAACGGCCAACGTGAAAATAGTTCCGATTAACAAATAAGGGAAGGATAAACACGAATTCGTCCAGCTCTGTCTATCACGCCTGAACAGCAACGGACTTTATGTGTTTATTTTCACGGTGAATACAGTAGCAAAACCCGAATCAATGCATCAATATCATACATCCTTTTGGCAATGTAATATTACTAAGTGTATTTTTATATTGCTAATCCTATATTAGTTCCAAGCGCCTATCAAAAATCAATACCACTAAATACAAAATACACACACAAATGAACGATTATGTACATAATGCATAGTCTTACATTATGTATTATAATTATAATACTGTAATTTTATATTTTATGTTATGTGCTTTTTTGTTATTAAGTGGAGTATTTACAGAATTCTGTATCGAAATTAGAAAACGTGTTTTTTCCTCAAATTTCGAAGCTGTTTGCAAATCAGCACCTTATAGAGAGAGCTAAGTTTTTTTGATTGTCGACTGTCTCATTATTACTTGTGTGATCGTCCACTAAAAGACCATATAATGAGGTCGACGTCCTTGTAAATTTATCGATAAACCTACCCGTCTTGTTTTTGTGTTGTTTTTGATTTTTTTTTTCAGTTTGTATTGTGTTTCCAAATGAAATATAGGAAAACAATCATTTAAATCTCTGTATTTGAAACAACTTGTGTCCACTGCAACAACAATGAAGTCGACGTACTTGTGAATGTTTCGTTTTGTCGATAAACCTACCTTTCTTGTTTTTGTGTTTTGTTTTTATTTGTATTTTGTTCCATTTTTTGTATTCTGTTTCCAACTATCAGAAATCAATACCTTAATTCTCTGTATTTGAAACAACTTGTGTCAGGCTCACCAACAAAAACGTACGTGTCCTGCCCTAACCCTTCGCAGACAATGCCACCATAAAATCCTCAACCACCACAGTGCTAGGCTTCTCTACTCAATCTACCACTCAGAAAATGTATAATCTGCATTCAATCGCCCACTGAAAACCACTGCATAAAGGCCTGGACTCATGAGACTTCATTTGTTTGGGTATAACCACTGACAGCACTTTGAACGCCTTGTCTATTGGCAGTTAACGTTCCAGCCCTGGCCATTCCGAAGAGTATTTCCTGCCCGAAATGAGTTATTCGATCACAATAGGCACGCATTACATCGAATGCTTGGACGGCATTTACGCCAAAAACGAACAGACAGAATTAATATATTCAATGTATTCATGGTAGACGTGTTTTTTTTAATTTTATTTGATGGACATTAATTTCGTCAAGCCTCCTCTGAATGACGACATTTATGTCGACTGCATTCACAAAGAGTGAATCCAATATGCATGACAAATGTCTGTAACAGTCTGACACGGTTAAGGTCTCTGCTCCCGTCCAATCCAAGACAGTAAGTTTCCACCGCCAAGATTCCCAAGTGTATTAGAGAACAACAATGATAAAAAGACGTGGGGAGACAAGCTGGTGACAGAAAAGATAGACACAGAATCTTCTCGGTTGTGCATGTTTGTTTAACGTCTACAAGCTTACGTCGACTGCACAGCAATTAAGTGTTCTTGGAAAAAGTCAATTATTTGGGTAACTATTAGTAATTAGCATATAGAAGCCGTGGCATAGCGATTAACGTTTTGTTTTCATGGAGACTTCTGATATCACCATGTGCTTACATTTATCACCATGTGCTTATTTTCTTTTAAAACGAAACCATCGCTACTTTACATAAAGCCGCAGATGCCAAAAATCAAGTTGTACAGCCGCGGGTTAAGTCTGTAAAAATAACCAATGAACACTAGGATCTAGTGCCGAATGAAAGACTTGGATAGCAGCCTTGTACAAGACGAAAACTGCAGCGATCGAGAAAAGAAACTTTGAGGTCTATTTGTCTGAAGATGGAACGTTAATCTCGCTGCAAATCACAGTAAAGTTAGCGAAGACCTCTGCACTAAAACAACATTCGCCAGAAACCATCGCAAGTTGGAAAGTTGATTTGTGAAATGGCACGTCTAGCATGTGACGTCCTTCCTTCACGAAAAAGTTCCCAAAATGACTTTATTTGTCCAGTAATGTGTTGAACTACTCTGAAGCAGTAGAAGAACTGCAATCCGCAAGCAGTAACAAACCTCGGTTAACTCTCGTTAGGATTCCTCCTAAAGTGTCTACTCTGGAATTGCTCAATTGTCAACGCCGAAAGACCCATTTTGTCTTCTCTCACGCAACATGAAATCCGAAATTGTCATAACAGTGACTTTTGCCATCAATGGTACAGCCTCGTTATTTCAAGTTAGGTCCACCGAAAAATGCCATCTCAGTGTGTAAACAGTTTATGACTTCTACGAAGAAACGTATGACCTCTTCTGTCCCTTCAAACGGTTCAACTTTTCTCTCTCTCTCTCTCTCTCTCTCTCTCTCTCTCTCTCTCTCTCTCTCTCTCTCTCTCTCTCTCTCTCTCTCTCTCTCTCTCACTCTCTCTCTCTCTCTCTCTCTCTCTCTCTCTCTCTCTCTCTCTCTCTCTCTCTCTCTCTCTCTCTCTCTCTCTCTCTCTCTCTCTCTCTTTTCGCTTCTGTATACGAAGTATACCACGCACTTGAACACAGCTTCCTCATCTCTACCCCAACGTTACCCTCTCATATATGTCACAAGACAATCAAATAAACAATGTAGAAGTCCCAGCTAAGCACAAATTGAGTTAGCCATGGTCAAGTCACTGACCCCAGTGGGTCCATCCAAAGGGCACTCAAGTCCATCAAGGGAGGTTTAATTCGGTGCAGGTACCATTGGGACACACAGGAGATAGCCATCGACCGTTTTCCCCACTTAAAGACCCTCCCTTCGAGCAGCATATCAAGTAGCGATTGGGCGTTGGCGGGGGGGGGGGTGAGGGGAACAAAGGGGACTGAGTGAGTGATACAAAATCAAGGGTTAGGCTTAGAGCATAGCTGCCAACCTTCTGAAGTCAAAATCCAGGAGCCAGGGGGTCCAGGGGGACCGTTTAGTTTTGAATATGAGCAGGGAGAAGTGGGAGATTCCTGGAAAATCCGCGAGGGTTGGCAGCTATGGCTTAGAGGAACAGTAGGAAAATGCATCTTTACAGAATCCGTACCTTATCAAAATAAAAAAAAGAAATTTTAAAAAACCTTTCATTTACAAACCAGACTTCCGCAAAGATTCAGGAGTACAACGCATTTTGCGAAATCCGATGCGTCGCAATCGTCTGCAATAACATATACCATTAAGTAACATGCAATCGAGAAGCAAAACTAATAAACAATGATTCGCACTGGGGCTTTTTTTGTTTGTTATCTGTATTCTGGTTGTTTTTTTGTCCTTCATTATGAATGTTCTACATTATGTAGCAACATCGACTTAAAATGCGGTTCCATGAAAATAGTTCTCACACTGACCAGAAAATCGAAATCAAAATGTGGAGAAAGGAATCGAACAATTGGTTATTCCGACAGTCTTCAAGATTCCAAGCAAACACAAAGGTTCAAGAAGTGGGACGCACACCTAGTGTGAGTCAGACCAGTCGATACAGTCTTATACGCCCCCGTGGGGGAATTAAACTAGAATTTGGATCTCGACGTGCGGTGCGGTGGGGGAGAGGGTTGGAGGCCAAAATCAGTAACAACAAGCGCGAGACAGGAACCTCACAATATGTTGGCGGGCGGGCATTGAGTTCTTCACTTTCAAGGATACGTGGCAGCGGGTTTTCGTTTAGAGTGGAGGGGGAGAACATCAGAACTGTCATCTACTGAGAAGGTTTTGTGTCGATCAATTGTCGACCACAAGGAAGATTGAAAAGTGTTAGAGTTGGAGTGGACATGAGATACGACGACCATCATCTCTAAAGGAAGGATCTTTCTGAAGACGAGAGACAACAAGCAACAGCAACAAAAGGAGGGGGTGTGGGTACAGCAGCCTCCTTTTAAATTTTTTTTTATATAGAAGGCTTTCTCTAAAACAAAAGAAGACATTAAGGAAGCACTGGCAAGATGAGCGTAAGTGGGGGGCGGGGGGGCGGGGATGGGGGCTTAAATCGTTAACACTGCGTTTCCCTGAAATTAAAAAAACACAAACAAAGAGCTGTGTGGGAGAAACAAGGAACCTCAACTACACAGAAGGGTTTCCTTACACAAAAGAAGACTACAAAAATGTAGTATGGAAGGTTGTATACTCGACCGTACGTGAACTACACAGGGTTTTCCTGAAATGAAAAACCATAAGAATGCAATTCAACGATGGGGATGGGGTCGCAATACCTCCCGCATCAAAGACGTTTACCTCAGCAGAGATGACCTGATACCATTTCAAATGACTTTTTTTTCTTTGACACGAAAGGGGGGGGGGGTATACAGTGTCTTTCCTCTTGAAAGAAAAAAACCCAAAGACGACAATAATGAATGGCGGCGGGGAAAAGGACGATATCATCTCCATCCTCCAAGAACGGTTTCCTTGGAACGAAATTCCACAAGAAGGAGACGGGGGGGGGGGGGGGGGCGGGGAATGGCATATCGTATTGATTTCCGCCTTTGAAGAATGGTTTCCATCAAAAATAAAAAGGACAACAATAAGACTGAGGTGTGAGAAGGGAATTATGATGATATATTACTTTCCTCTTTAAAGTCTGGCTTTCACAAAAGGGGGAAGAGGGTGGAGGGCATGACTCTATGACCCAACTCATTGAAGAAGGGTTTCTCTCAAACAAAACAAAACTCAAGAGGGTAGCGAGCTCAGAGGAACAGACCATACGGCCATCCTCCCCGACAATTGGCTTCCACTGAAAGAAAAGAAGGCAGCAGGAAGTTAGGGGTGGGGGGGGGGGGGGCGGGGGAAGGGACAGAGAAGAAATCCAGGGAAGAGGAGAGATAAAGGAGACAGGATCGAGGGATCAGTGACTCCAAACCAAAACCCAAGACCTAGAATTTTCCTCCCACCAGCAGCAACAGCAATCACTTACTCAATCACCACTGCACAACGCTCCGGGCGAAGAACCAGAGATAACGGAGATCAGTCCTGCGACTTCCTTCTCGGGCAAGCACGACAAAATAACTTGATTCGCGAGAGAGTAGCAGGTGATAGTGTCTGTGGAACTAGTTTGTGCTCGCGGCTGGGCTAAATGCGATTTGTTGTTATTTTTGAAAGAGTCGTTGTCTTAACGGTCAACGCAAGGGCGCGCATTCAACATGTTGCCTTGCGCGCAAGCATCTCCCAGAGAGATATATATTCTTCTTCTCTTGCCAAATCCTATTCCAGTGGAGGCTTCTGAGCCTTCCAAAGTAGCCCCCTTCTTCACTAAATCGGGCTGGCAGATT